>NC_079459.1:19622579-19905079 GCF_903798145.1 Danio aesculapii | reverse complement strand
GTTTAGAAATCTTTAAAGGAACTTTTTTGAAAACAGGCTCATTTTACAAGTCAACTACAGTTAAACTTGACCATTTTTTAATCCTTTTAACCGATCTTTGGATCTGGCAGGAGCACTTTTAGCTTAGCATAAATCATTATATCAGATTAGACTATTAGCATCTCAAACACACAAAAAAAGTTTAGATAATTTTCCTATTTAGAGCTTGACTCTTCTGTATTTACATTGTGTACTAAGTAAAATGAAAAGTTGCTCTTTTCTAAGCCGATAGGGCTAGGAACTCTATTCTCATTCTGGCGTAATAATTACAGGACTTTGCTGCAGTACCGTGGTTGCAGCACGCCCATCTATATTACCCAGCCCGTCAAATTTTCCAATACTGTTTGCCAAACGTATGATTAAATTTAATATTTGTAATCACCTAAAAATTTAACAACAACTTGTGTTTTAAATGTAGGTTCTAAACATTCAAATCACAAAAAAAAAGTATTTTTTTAGGTTTCCAAAGCTAATGAGCATGTGCACTAACAGGGAACACGATCACGACAAACAACCTCACTTATGGCTGTTTCTGTTTACGAGAATTTAGTTTACACAATATCATTCTCTGAATAATGGTCATCCAATCATGCTGGTGTTCTAAAGTAATTTCCAACATGGTATTGATGGCAAATCTGTTCCCCAAGTGACAACAGCCTCTTTGTTTACGAGTTTGTGGGCACTCAAGTAGTTGCTGTCATGTGGTTTGCATTTGAATTGCAGGACTTCATCATCTCAGATGGGGCAGCCTGTACCTCGATCTCGTTTCATACAGATTACAAAACCAAATAACATTTATTTTCAAGTATAGTTGGTTCATTTAAAAGAGAGATTTCAAGCTTTATTTGGATATAGTTCTTATGTTTGTTGAAAGAATTCGGTAAGATTCCAGCGTTCTTGTCGACTCCAGAGGGTTCATAACAATAGCCGCGTTTCCACTATCGCGCCTAAAGCGAGCGAGCCAGGGCGAGCCAAGGCTAGTCGCGTTTCCACTATCACTTCCGGGGCGTAATCGGGCCAAAGCGGGACTTCCTTGGGGCCAGCGTCCGCCATTTTCGGCCCGCCGAATACCTTGGGCCAAGGAGGGCCAACTGGGGCTACGGGGAGGGGTTACGTACAAAGGCGGAGTTTTCCTGTCAGGTAAAGAGGAGACAAGATGCTTTCTTCCCTTACATTTGTTTTGCTATCGCACTTGATCAACTCACTAAGAAGAAGAAAAAATAAATGCCGCGAACTCGAATGTCCTTATCCAGGGATCGCTGTCTGGCCTTACACCAACAGACCACAAACAGTAAAAAAGCAATCGCTTCGGTGTTCTCCATCTTCCAGCTCTCGTAGTAATGCCAGGTTGTGTTTGTGGTTATAATTTGAGTTTTTTGTTCCCGCTGAAGTGGGCGGGTTGTGTGACGGGTTGTGTGACGTTTGATTCGGGGGACGTTCTGGGGGCGGTGTTTGCGTGACGCGCTGCGAGCAACTAGCCTGACAGTGGAAACGCGACATGATTTTGGCCTCATTTCTCAACCTCCCGGGCTATTGGCCCGGCCTGGCCCGATTAAAGCCCTGGCTCGCACTGGCCCGATAGTGGAAATGCGGCTAATGAAGCTGCAAAAACTGTCATAAAAACACGCATCTGGACTGAGCCCCTCTCCTGGAGAATTGTTAGATTATAGTGATCAATGATTGGCTCCTTTACTAGAAGGCGGGCTTTTCTTCACTAAAAGCCATCCATATTGACCGTTACACATTTACCCATTCAAAACTATACATGGGTGACATGTCTTGTGTATTCTATTGTTATTACGTCGGTGTGCGAGAACAATTCCTCAAATTAGAAAATAGCAATCTTGAATTTTATGTCAGTCTTAGTACATGACGTAACTACAAGAGGATTAAGCTTTAAATAAAAAACTAATCAAAACTCTTTGTTGAATTTTTTGAGCAAGATGTTATTAGTCTAATCCGATTCAACGATTTATGCTAAGCTAAGCTAAAAGTGATCTCGCCAGACCCAGGAGCCTGTAAAAGCAGCCTATTTCCAGTCCCCCAAAAAGTGCAGTGTTCCTATAAAGCTAATTTAGTGAAAGATTGTTTCCTCAGTGACTTACCCTAATATAGGTGCAGTTCCTCAGGCTCAGGGTCTCCACCTGTGCTCTGGGTTCTGGACCGGACAAGCCCTTGACCAGCTCTGTCCCGCTCACATGCAGACACTCGGACAGATCCAGGCTCCTCAAATGCGGCAGCATCATCAGCTCGGCCAGGCCTTTATCTGTGATCTTCCAGTCCTGCGAGAACGACAGGACCCTCAGCTCCTTTAGCTCCGCACCCACCGCCAGCACCGCCCTGCAGCTCAGCTCCATACAGCCGCTCAAATCCAGCATCCGCAGGCCGCTCTGATACTTACAGAGGATCTCGATGGAGTAATCGGTCAGTTCTTTACAGCCGTGTAGATTCAGCTCCTCCAGACGGAGGCCGCGAAGCTTGGAAATGGAGCGGAGGGACTTTGGTGTGATGCCGGTGCGGCTCAGGTCCAGGCTGCGGAGGCTGGAGGTTTGCTTCTGGAGGAGATTGAGAAGGTTTCGGAGGGAAACCAGAGCGGAGGAGCCGGAGCCCACGGGACAGCCTCGGTACGGGTCGAACTCGAAGGAGATGTGGCATCCCGAAAGAGAGAGACACTGCAGTCCAGGAGTGCAAATGGTCAGTCGGTTGAAGGAGAGGTCAGAGAGGTAGCGCAGATTAGACAGGTTCAGTTCTTCCAGGTTCAGCAGAGCACGATAGACCTGAAAACATCAGATGATTAGATGACACCTGGTGCTAAAATATTTCAATATTTTTAATAAAGTTTTAATGCATATTTTAATATTTAAATGAATTAGATTTGAAATAAAAATACTGTGCATATATTTATTTAAAAAATGACAAATTATACGAATTTAATAGAGAAATAATAAAAGTCTGATTTAAATGTTTCAATTTTAATCTATAATAAAATATAAAACATAAATAACAATAATTAGTATTATTTAAAAATAAAAATACAACATAATATAAATTTAAATCTTTCATTTTAAATTAAATATTTGATTTTGTTTTACAGTAAAATATATCCAAAAATAACCTATAAATTTGTATACTTTTTACAATAAAAATGTCATTATCATTTTAATTTATGATAAAATATAAAACATTATAACTACAATTCAAACAAATACTAAAATATTTTACACTTCTAGATCATACTTAAACATAATTTTGAAAAAAATAAAAATATAATAGTAAAGTTTTTGTTGATTGTAAAAACTATTGATGAAATTACAATAAACATTTTAAAAGTACTTCATACACATTACTTTAAATTTAATACATTTTCACACTTATATAATTTTATTAATAAAACGCATATTTTAAATATAAAAACAATCCAATTGTAAAATTACAACAATTAAATAAATTCTACAAAAAAATTCTAACTAAAATATACACATCTTAGCTATACTCAATATAGCATTTTGACAGAAAGCTATAATTATTTAAAAAGTATTATAATACTGTTAATTTCAAAGCTATAATTAAATTATAGCATATTTGAATATAACATTATAATTTACATATAGCCTAATTATATTTTACATTGTATAAATAATAAGTATTAAACCAAATTGATTGACATAAATCTATAAATATTTTAAACTATATATACACACAATTCAATAATAATAAATTATAAGCATACAGTTGAAGTCAGAATTATTAGCCCCCCTGTTTATTTTTTCCTCAATTTCTGTTTAACAGAGAGAAGATTTCTTAACATAATAGTTTCAATAACTCATTCTAATAACTGATTTATGTTATCTTTGCCATGATGACAGTAAATAATATTTTACTAGCTATTTTTCAAGACACTTCTATACAGCTTAAAGTGACATTTAAAGGCTTAACTAGGTTAATTAGGTTAACTAGGCAGGTTAGGGTAATTAGGCAAGTTATTGTATAATGATGGTTTGTTCTGTAGACTATCGGAAAAAAATAGTTTAAAGGGGCGAATAATTTTGACCTTAAAGTTTTAGTTTTTAAAAATAAAACTGCTTTTACTCTAGCTGAAATAAAAGAAATAAGACTTTTTCCAGAAGAAAACATATTATCAGACATACTGTGAAAACTTCCTTGCTCTATTAAACATCATTTGGGAAATAAAAAAAAAAAATTAAAAAAAAAAAAAAAAAAAAAAATCAAGGGGGGCCTAATAAATCTGACTTCAACTGTAACTCTGCAACAGTTATCCACAAAAAGAATTTCAAATTATTTAAGCTTGAATTAAAACATTTTCCCACATAAATTAAATGTTAAAATTACATGTCTATATTTTTCTAACTAAATTACTATATATATATATATATATATATATATATATATATATATATATATATATATATATATATATATATATATATATATATATATAATTACAGTTGTATATTCATTTTTCATTTCTTAAAGATTTATTTTGCCTTTATTTGACAGGAATTGGGTGAAAGAGAGGGGATGTGATCAGGATCTCTGCACTACATTTTGAGGCACTAAACACTAGGCTATCGGCTAAAATCATCTTGTTTTCAGATTAAACAACTAAATGAATGCCCCATTTGTATATTCGAAAAAGATTATTAAAAAAAAGTAAGTATAGTAAAAGAAAAAAAACAGACCATAATTGTGAACAGATATTACTATCTAAAGAAAGATGGTTCCTCAACCTTCCGCCGGTGCTCCTCTCTGGACAGAAAAGCTCCAGACATGAAGAGGCTGTCGAGGCCCTGCAGGTCCAGCTTGCGGAGGCTGGTCAGTCGGGGCAGGAGCTCCAGCAGGCAGGACTCAGTGATACTGCTGCCAGGCAGAGCCAGACTGTCCAGCCGAGGCCCGAGGTGAAGCCCGACCTCCAGCAGTACCTGCCTGGACACACTGGACCCATCCAGATGGCTGATAACCAGGCCACAGCGAGGATGTCTCACAAGACCTCGGATGAAGCCCAGAGAAGAGGAGGATGCTGGGAACTTGAAGGTGAAGTTTCTCTGCAGTGAAGAAAACACACAACAATTTAAACACATTTAAAAGTGAATTAATCTAATTCAAACTAATGTTAAAATTCTAATTAATGTCTGTATAAAAAAAGAGAAAACCTTTAATGGATAGTCTTGGCTTGCATTGTACCAGCTCCTGCAGACCAGTGACGCTTCCTTTCGATCCATTACATGAAGAAAACTAAATATGTAGGTAATGATCTGGAGAAGAAGAGACGAAGGTCAAAGGTTACACACGTTACAATAAGAAGAATAGACATATTCAATGACGTGTTTGTGTGTATCTTAAAATCACCAAAATATAGTATCTGTACACATAATATGAATAACACATTATGTATAATTATTAATATGTGCGTACATCATTTTATGTATATTGATATTTGCAAATTTTTACTAATATAATTCTATTATATACTGTTAATTATTCTAAAAGTATATAGTAAAACTATTGTTATATGTATATAATGCTATATACACACACAGAGAGAATCTGTATGTACGTATATGTGTATATTTACATGTACATGGCTGTACAACTACTAGCAAGCAACAAATAACTCATTTAATATATAGACAGACTTACCTCAGAAGGCAAATTTGGACTCTCCATGACTGTGAACTGGCCTCAGTCATCTGGCCTCATTGATTATTATTTATATTTATTTAGTGTCGATATTAAATCGCTGACAAAGATTTGTCTATAAGTCGCGTCACGATGTTGACTGTCAACTTGCTCAATATTTTATAAACATGAGACCATCTTGTTGCTCCTGACAGTTATAAAACGTTCCCTCAAATGTAAAATTTATCGACAGTACACCCTAAAACCCCTCAGAAATGTAAACTCCCCGCCAAGCGAGCTGAAAAACATTTTTTAAGAAGAAAACAAGAATGAACGGACCAGGAACGGACACAGGAACCACACTGGATATCACGTGAGAGAAGCGCGCAGAGCTTCCTGGGAAACGTAGTTTAATAGCAGACAACGTCTGTTTCGTATTTGGGTCAACAGATAGCGCAGGGAGAAAAAGGATGCTAACAATATATATTTGAACAACTTTAATAACAAAACTTCTTATAATATATGCTATTACATATTATTAGAAACATGGTGCAGGTTGTCTAGTTGTCCTTATGCCTTATAAATATTTGTTGATTTAAAGACCCCCTATTATGGGTTTTTGAAAATGACCTTCCATGCAGTGTTTACCACAGAACTAAGTGAATGAAAACATCCAGCTAAGGTTTAAATCTGAAAGTGTAATGTGTTTAAAACTATAGATTCTCTAACGAAATAGTCGACTCAAAGTCGAATGAATGAATCGGGTTGGGTTCGGATCTTTTGCCAACGTCAATATGGTACATCACCAAATATGTAGTACCAAATGGGACTTTGTCAGAAACTATTACAGTTCATTTGGACCAGTTTTCATCGTCCTCCAGATCGTAACATGTAAGTGTAAATAAAATTGTTGCCTCGTTTTCTGTAGTTTGCACAATATGTATTTAATTGTGTGATATATAGTATTTAAAAAATGTAATTATTTATTAACTTGTTCCACTTTTCTGTTCAATCAAGTTCTTTAAAATATGACTTGCATTATTTTTAGATGGCCCAAATTGGCTGGATGCGAAATTAATGACCTTTTTCATATTTTTGCTGACTTAAATTGCATTTATGGTTGAAAATATTTTTATATTTATTTGGAAACTTGCTGTCATAATAATAAAAAATCCTCTTAAGTAATAAAAACTGTTTTAGTTTCCGTTATAAATATAGCAATTCTTGTTACTATACCTTACCACACATATTTTATTGCACAAATGAAACAAACACAGTGAACAACTTTCTCAATGCACAATATTTAAATCTGAACATTCCTTAAAGTCACTTTAAACTGAAGTGACCTTGAAACAAAGGCCATTACAAATCAATAAGCAGCAATTTTAACAAAATCAACAACTTCTGGCATTTATTTCAGCCTGTCTCCGTCACAGGAAAATAAAATAAAAGTAAAAGGGTAACTATGACATTTCAAAGTTCTGTACCAAAACTTCTGAATCACGTTTTTAACTCGTTATTTAGCCCAAAACAATTTGCCGATCTAAAAAAAACCTGAACTGCGCAATTTTCACCTTTGACGGAAACAATCTTCCATAGAAATTGAACTTCCTAGAGGTCTTCAGATTGGCATTCAGGCAGTATAGTGATGGACGGATCACAACTCTCTGTGCAGAAAAAAGGAAAGACCTTCTCAGTAAAACTGTGTGAAGGTGTGATAGACAGTCTAACCCTAACCATAACACTCAATATCGGAGAACGACAGTTGTCCTTCATCCAAGTCCACCGTCACCCTCAATATTTTAGGCATCTCAAATCCACACAGTGGGACTTGAGACTTCTGAGGATCTGTAATGTTAAGTACCTTTTCGTCCGATACACCAGACTCCCGGAATGCCGCTGGTAGCTTTTCTTTGGACAGACTCTAAGGCAATACCCACCATCCAAAATGTGTTGTCCTTGACATCAACGTTCCATTTGTGCGTCCCTGTGGTAAATCCCACAGAGCCCAACACACAGGGACAGTGATCGAATCTCTCAGGGTTTCTGTGAAGCTGCTCTCTCTAAATTTCTTCCTCCGTCCAATCAATCCTCACAGAAACACTATATCCAGGAAAATTCCGATACAAATTTTAGAGTTTGCCGTGTTTCTGTCGATCAACACAGGACCTTTCACGAGCGATGGATATAAAGATTACAGAGGCATCAACGCCATCTGAAGACTGAGAAAAGTGTGCGTAACTTTACTGTCCAACTATTTTAGGAGCATTCTGTCTGTCTGTCTGTCTGTCTGTCTATCTATCCATCTATCCATCCATCCATCCATCCATCCATCTATAAGAATAAATATACTCTTATTTACAACAAACATAAACTTCCTTTGGGTAGAGCTGTGCACAACTGTAAACTATATTGCAGTACATATTGGAACTGAACCTACAATATACATACAGTAGGTCTGTAAATCATTCATCAAATTGTTCAATCTAGAAGACATTTTCAGGAATGTTCCTTCTGTACTGCACTTGCAAATATTACACATATGGCTAATCAAGAGCACATTTGTGAATTTATTGTATTTACTTTTACATTAAGAAGATAAAGGGTTCACTTCAATATATATTTTGAATAAAAATTAATTATATTTTTAACATGGTTTATTTACACAGACACAAAACTAATCTACAGAGAAAAACATCTATAGAGAAGAGTGTTTTGAGTTTCAAAGCTAGGACCCCATACCTGGAATTGATTTCTGCCCCCAAATCATTAAGTTCGCCTCTGCACACATACAAATTGTAGTAAAATCTTAAGTTTACTACAGCATATACTTAACGCATATCAACCAACTACAGTTAAGACTACAGTATGCTATAGCATTTATCAACAAAACGTTCCAATATATACAATATAACAGTATGGTTCAAAAACAATGTATTGACTATAAATTACCATAGTATTTTAATGCATCACAGTTAAAAATTATTACATTTCTAGTTCACAATAATTAGCTTATGGATTATCCATCAAAGCAGTAAAATATGAAACTACATTAATAAACAATGAAAATTAACACACTTATTAATAAAAGAAAAGCATAAATATGTACCAACATTTTTGCAATGCTTTTATGTCAAGGTCACGGATTATGTGTTTATGTCATGAGGTAATAGAGTTGTTGTATCATAAAAAGAAACTTGAAAGAAGAGTGAAGCTTCAAAGATGCCCAAATATACAATTTATTTTAATTCTAAGATACAATTTGCTGCTTCCTTGTCCAAAAAATAACCTACAGTGCTACTATATACAGTTATTTAATGATTTACACAGTAGTCACTCAGGCCATAAACATTTCAGCGGCTCAAAATGAAAAAAAAAAACACTAAAAATTCTGCAACAGCAATATAATACAATAGAATATTCCACAATGAAACAGTTTTAGAGATTTACAAAAATGAATAATACTAAAAAATAATTAAAACATACATGCTTTACATATTGTCTAGCTGCTATAGCCCTAAGTATGTATTCTCTTTTACTGTACATATGATTGTCAACAAGTCTTCTTCCCAGTGAACAAAACTTCCCAATGTTTGCTGCAGCCTTACACATCAAGGAAGCTCAAATGATCAGATATTATTTATAATAAAAAAGAGGCCATTTACATTTACAACTCATCTCCTATTGGTTTTTAAAAAAGCTTTTAACCATTTAACTTAATGTTGTTAATGGCAGGAAACCCTTTACACGTCGTAAATAAAGAAAATACAATTTTGCCTACAATCAGGAAGAGATGCTTGTATCTGACTTTTTGATACTCTAATTATGAGCAGATGGATGTTTACCACAGAATCTAATAACCAGATAACAATGCAGTTTATGATATTTGGGAAAACGCCTTATGGTGTAGTTGTGAATATCATTTTGTTGAATATAAAGCCTTTCAAAGTATACTTCATTTGATGGAGTGTACAAGCACATCTGCGCCCTAACCCTAACATGCACACTAAAAAGATTCAGTTTCATGTAGCCCGAACTTAGGAAACCTAACTGTTTTACATTTTGTCAGAAAAGTGGCTAATTTGTATGAAATTTACCATTTTTAAAAAGAGGCATGTCCCCAAACCCCACCCCTAGCCCTCATTCCTACAAATCATACAAATGAATACGAATTAGCCACTAAATAATAAAGTTACGAATTGCCATGGGATTGCATTGCCTAATCTACTGTCTGTGTTTTTTCTCTCCAAAAGTTATAACAACAAAAAGTAAAACACACTTTTTTTTACATTTAAAACTGAAGTATACTTTGGGCTTTAGAGATTAAGTGTTTCAAACAAAGCCGAAGTAATCACATTTTTTAAGGGGAAAGTTTACCCAAAAATAAAAATTTACAGTTAACTAATTACACTTACACAGCACACCGGCGAACACTACCGTTTTTCCTGGGAATTTCTCGTATTTCACATCCATCTCCAACCACCCTCCCGTTTTGTTATTTCACCTGGGAAACTCATGTAATTTGTACGGCGAATATTCAAAAATATTAAAATCTCAAACAGTTTTTGACCTCAATCAGGCAACATATGTTACAACTCAGTTGCCTGTTGATTTGAGCGTAGGTGGTAAATGAGGGTTTTTAACAGAGGCTTCACATGCAGTGACATATGCATGAGGGTGCACACAGATACGAGGTGACGAGAATCATTTGCCAAAATGGTTCTTACCTGTGATTGTCCAAGATGCAGATACTACAGTCATGCACACATTTATAGCTAATTTCAGCTAATAATATTGTAAATAATGTTCAATTTACTGCTTCATAAGGCCTCATTGTATCCTCAGGAGCCATGGAGAAAGATTTGGACTTCTTTTTTGTAAATGTTGATTTTATATCTCAAATACGGGTGTTTATGATGTGTTATATAAACAAATAAGGATTCAATTAAAAATCTTCTGTAATGTTCATCTCAAAGAAAAAGTCACCTACATCTTCGAGTAGATTAACTAAATTAGAATTTTTGGGTGAACTATCCCTTTACGTGAACCGTCAGAGGCACCATGATATGAGATGTGTGGTCATCTTACAGAAATGCTACAAACTGCTAAAAATCTGGGTTTTAAGGAAGTGAACGGTGCTTTACAGTGTTCAGGGTTTATTAAGGCACATATCTCTCGGATAGGACGGGCAAAAAGAAGTAAACCTGAAGATTTCAGTTCTTTTTTATTTACAAACATTATGCTTTTCTTCAGCGATGTGTGTTATTTGTATAGATGACCTTTTCTTTAAATCACTATGGTATACTAGAACTGACTTTGGACAAATGCTAGAAGCACCCGAACACTCCAGGTAGAGAAATACAATGGAGATCAAAATTAGAGAACAACATACAACTTCATAAATTTAGATGTTAGTCCTGTTGATGTTATCCAAACAGGGGCTAAAGAGCAGATTAGTATATTTCATCAGTTATATTGTATACTTATGCCATGGTCTGTTGAAACTCTTGATCTGATTGGCTGAAAAGTGTGCAATAAAATAATCTAATACACAGGTAGTTTCAGTCACAGTTCTGAAAAATTTGCTACCTTAAAACATTGGTAGTAACCATAGCAGCACAGTGACAGCCTGAGTCTTCATTCCTCTGTGTAATCTGGAGCATTACCAACATGTGCTTCACCGGGGAGCCAATGGGGATCCATAAAACCTGCCAATATGCTCAAAATATTTGCAAAATGGTAGCTAACACGTTACTATGAGCTATTAGATATGCCTGTGTCATTTACATGTGTTTCCAAAAAAATAAAAGGTTTTTGTTGAAGTGTCTTAGTTATTTTGTAACACGCTCTTTTTAAAGTATAGTGTGGCTCAGTGTTTCTCAACCACGTTCCTGGAGGATGCCCAGCTCTGCACTTTTTCCAAGCTTCCTAAACCAAACACACCTGATTCAGATCATCAGCTCATTAGCAAAGACTGAAAGGCCTGTAATGGGTGTAACAGACAAAGGAGACATCCAACACATGCAGCGTTGATGGTTCTCCAGGAACGTGGTTGAGAAACACTTAGCACAACTTAAAGTCCTTCAAAACAAAGACATATTATTTCTATCAAGTGTTTACAAACTGTTCTGTAATTTTCATCTCCAGTGCATGAAAATTGTTTGTATGCTTATTACTATTTTGATTAGTATAATACACTGAAACTGTGCAGGTTTAGACGAGAAAACTTGTCAGCATTCCTGAGATGTTTTTTGTTACTGTACCTGACCCCATGACCCGACTGTGAACAACACTGTCCTGCTGATATTTCTGGTGTCTCAGCTGCCTGGGATGTTCATTTCATATGGATTATATGTTTTCTATTTGATTTGGTCCTCTTCAGTAAATATGCTGGCGTCTGCAGTGCCGGTGGGGGTGGTGGGGATTTGCATGGAGCTGTCTGATATCTGAGACAGAGAGTCTGCGTCTTGATCTGAATGAGGTTCATGGACTGGTGAGTTGGGCGCCGCAGAAGAAGAGATAGAGCGCTACATGGGTAAGAAGTGAATGACATACATGTGATTACATTTTATTATATATATTTTCACTTATTATATTAATGTACTTTATTGTTATATACACTATTGGTCAAAAGTTTGGGGTCAGTTTTTTTATTATTCTGTTCATCAAGGTGGCATTTATTAAATGTAAAAAAAAAAATTAGTAAAATTTTAAATAACTGCTTTTTAATTGTATTTAGTTTAAAATGCAATTATTACTTCATTTATTATTATTTATTATTTCATATATTATTACTTGCTTTTATTACTATTACCATTAATTGTTCTTAATAATAATAATAATTATATTAATTAGAGGGATTTCTGAAAGATCATGTGACTCTAAAGACTGGTGTAATGAAGCTGAAAATGAATCTTTAAAATCACTGGAAAAAAATATTAAATTACTTTACTTTTGAACAGTTATTTTATAGTGCAATAACATTTCACAATTTGTACTTTATTTTTGATGAAATAAATGTAGTCTTGGTGAGCAGAAGCTTATTTTAAAACATTCAAAAATCCTACTGACCCCAAACTTTTTACCAGTGGTGTATATGAATATTTTAAAATATCCAAAAACAAACAGTAAATACAATTATACATATTTACATTATATATAATAATTATTAATGCAAAATATTTTTATAATTTACATTTTAATGTTTAAATGTAAAAATTCGCTCTCTATTTATAAATAAATAAATATAATATATAAATAATAATACGAAAACAAACTTCTGAAAAATTACAAATAAATACTATTTAAATAACTATTACATATATGTATTTGTATATTCTATATATGAAACATTTGTTCAAAATATAGTAATCAAATCTGATTTACAGTGTATATAGTAATAATTTGTGCAATTAAATTGAATAATTTCTACTTTAAGATTTTGAAAAATTGCTTTACATTAATATAATTATATTTATTTATATATAATGAATTATACAAACAAAATTTATATTCACACACAATATGATACAGTACAGTATGTACTCATTTATAAACAATACTTATATCTATGTATAAATAAAACAACACATTTAGATTTACATATACAGTGATCCCTCACTATAACATGGTTCACTATTCGCAGTCTCGTGGATTTTGTTTATGTAATTTGACCATATTTTACATTCTTTTTATTCTACAGCGCATTGTGTTCTGCGTCCTGATTGGCTGTAGAGCACTGTCAATCAATCTGCTGTCTCCTGTACAGAATGCGTTCAGCTTGCCAAATAGACATAAATCTTCGATTGCTAGCAGTGTGACTCTGAGGTGCTGTACTGTATGTTTGCAAGTTTTCTTCCCACAATGTCAACGAAACGTTCTGCACCGTCAAAGGCACCTGCGGTAGCACCCAAAAGGCGGAGGAAGATTCTAACCATCGCACAAAAAGTTGAGCTTCTGGACATGCTAAAGGAAGGTAAAAGTAACGCGGCTGTAGTGCGCCATTATGGAATAAATAAATGAAGATCAAATGGTTTTGATCTTTGATTTCATTCTATAATACTGGACTTATTTTTCTACGAAGGTTTGAACTTTGAGTGTGTTTAAACAAGAGAGAACAATGTGAAAATGTTAATGCCTGTCTGAGAAAAGTGTATGAAGTGTGTAGTGAGGGGTTTTACAGCCTTGAAACATCTATAATAATGGTAAAAAAATTAAGTGGATTACTACAAGGATTTAAAAAATTGCGGGTTATTTTTAGAATGTAACTCCGGCGAATAATGCGGGACCACTGTATATATATTAAATATTATTTTAAAAATGTAGAAAATAAACATGAATTAATATATAATCTCATAATTAATTAACAATATGAGGATACAAAGTTTGCACCTGCAGCGAGACACTTGATCTGTTGGCCCTGTCCTTCAGTTTGGTCCATGTTCCTCTTATTCCTGATTTCTCCGTCATCTCCAGCGCTGCTTTTAAGAGTTTGGGTGTCTCGGCACGAGGAGGAATAATCGGGACGGGCTCCTTCTCCTCACCCTTCTTCTCAGCAGGCTTTTTATCCTTCATCAGCATTTTCCTTCAGGGCAAACAGCAGGTCACACGTCATTTGAACAAAAGCTATGGCTGGAAATCACCTAGTGAAATAACACTGGAAAAAAACATAAAAAAGGGAAATCTTTATGGCTTATGCTTTCCCTTCCAACAGCTGAACTCACTTTGCTTTCTTGCGGAGCAGTTTCTGGGACTCTGGATAGTGAACCATGATCTCATTCAGGTCTTTTTTGGTCAAGATGAAGAGGTTAGCAAAGCCCCGAGCTACAACGTTAGCGGTTCGTCTGTTCCCTCCACCCACAGCAAGCAAGCTTCAATTGGGGGAAAAAACATAGAATTTTACATTTGACAGTCTCCTCCACTAAAATTAGCACCCTTTTGGTAAATACAAGAAAAGAAGATGGTGTAAAAATTGTTTTAATCTTTTGATTAAAAAGAGTAGAGTGGAAAGTAGAAGCTTTTTCCTTAAACACATTCAAACAATGCGTGGTGATGTTGGTAACGTCAGATTGTAGAGACTTTCTGACAACTTCTACAATTCACCAACTGTGATTCTTGGAGATTTTTTGGCCACTCAAACAAAAATTCTAAAAACAATTCCTTCTGAAGTCTTGTGCACACCAGGACGTTTATCGCTCGCACTTATTACCAGAGTTTTTTGAGATGTCTTTCGAAAATCATGTTATCAAAATCATCTCTGTTATCAGATTGGAGATTTGGAGACTTTCGGTCCTCCAGCTGTGATTATTGAAGATTTTGGGGCCACTCAAACCATCCTCCTAATGTCTCATGCACAACAGGAAGTTTATGACTCACACTTATCGAAAGCTTTTTTGTTAATATGTTTTTTGACATTCATGCCCATGTGGACGTGCAAAATCACTTCCTGACATTAGATGGAGCTTAAAGTCAGCATGAAACAGAAACTAAGATTGTCCTTATCATGATGTACTGCTGAAGTCAGATTTATTAAGCCCCCCTTCGAATTATAATTTTTTAAAAATATTTCCCAAAAAATGTTTAACAGAGCAAGGAAATTTTCACAGTATGTCTAATAATATTTTTTCTTCTGGAGAAAGTCTTGTTTGTTGTATTTCGGCTAGAACCGTTTTAAGGGTCAAAATTATTAGCCCCTTTAAGCTATATATTTTTTCAATAGTCTACAGAACAAACCATCATTATACAATAACTTGCCTAATTATCCTAACCTGCCTAGTTAACTTGATTAACCTAGTTAAGCCTTTAAATGTCACTTTAAGCTGTATAGAAGTGTCTTGAAAAATATCTAGTAAATATTATTTACTGTCATCATGGCAAAGATAAAAGAAATCAGTTATTAGAAATGAGTTATTAAAACTATTATGTTTAGAAATGTGGGGAAAAAAATCTTCCCTCAGTTAAACAGAAATTGGGGGGAAAAATAAAAAAGGGGGCTAATAATTTAGACTTCAACTGTATGTCTTATTTAAATGTATTCTGAAATAAGAAAAAACATAGGGTGGTGCATGATTTTGTCCTTTGGGAACCTATTAAATAATTCGAAGATGGGCAATGCAAACAAAATGGAGGAAGATTTGAATCAGTTCCACAAACACTCAGTAATATACATCAACATCTTGCCTTGGCTACATTCACAGTGATTGGTTGTTGCTTGGCAATTTTTGCTTGACATTTGCAAAAAGTCGAGAAATTCCTCAACCTTTAAGGAAATGTAAATCACTCTGAATGCTTCCTCCATGCCGCTTTCAATCCCATAATGCAAAGGAAAATAATACATTTTATGAAATATAACTTGAAATCTCAAACAAAGTTTTTAGATATTTTAAGACAAGATTTGATCAAGTGACTTTTACCATATGTCGTATTGAACATACGAGAATAACTCATGTTTTTTTGATTAAAGGTAAAAACCCCACTCAGTGTTTGTACTGTACAATTACAGTATAACTCATTCTACTGGACTGTCATGCTTTTATTAATTCTAGAAGACTTTTTTAATGAAATGATCTATTTTAAGGACATTTTCAGCAAAGTGACACCAGGAAAAAGTTAGAATTTGTATCATGTATTAATGTTAAAAAATTTAATTTATTTTATTATTAATTTATGTATTCATTTGTTTGTTGATAATTTATTATTGAAATGTTCTTGCCGAAAAAAATACACTCATTCAATCTAATAATGCACTGTGTGAGCATTTGAAACTGAAAACACTGCACAATATGACTGTGGAGATGCATAAATGTTGGTGATAAGCAGCATTAATTGTCCTGGTTTGCACCGGTATAGTGATGTTTAAACAGTTTCCTGTTCGATATACTAAATAAAAGTCAAATTTCAGTGGAATATAATGAAAAATAATTTTCTCACATGAATTCATAGGGTTGCCAATAACTGTCACAAATATATTCAAAAAAGAACACAATTGTTTTCAACTCTTTTAAGTATTTTTGTTAATATTTTGATCAAAACATCCAACAGTTAAACAAAAAATAACTTTTTCACAGCTTTCTTTGCTCACATATACTAGTATCAGTGGAGAGCACTGTATGACGAGTGAACCAGATCCAGTCATCCTCACCTGACCTCTCCAAACACCGCTCCTGCTTTCAGGGTCACAAATACCGTCTTTCCATCCGGACCGCCGACTACCTGCACCTCGCCAGCCTTTATAATGTACATCTCACGGCCCACTTCATCCTGCAACCACATCAAAGGTTGAAGTGAAAGATTTACAGTATGTCTATTCCTTTACTGCTTTACAGTATGTTTATTCCTTTACTGCTTCAGCACGCTGCATATTTATGCTTCTTGCCTTCTTGCAGACATAATCTCCTGGAAGATACACCACTGATTTGAGCCTCTTCAACATGTCGAAGATCATCTGTCTGTCGCAGCCCTGAAAACACAAAAAGAGAGAGATGCCAATGAAGACAACAGTGGCAAAGTGGCAGCTTAAAGAGTTATGTGTTATGTCTTTGTATAAAAAACATTTGTATACAATTACTACAATAAGGTAAACTACAACAGAAAATTCTACATTTCTTTAGATTTTTAAAATGCGTATTTTGACACCAGTTAATTCGCCAATTAGTGAAGTTTTTTTTCCCTCTCCGCTGTCACCACTGGCTTGCAAGGTTCAAGATCTGTAGAGCTGCGCATCGTTGGATTTGCTCTTCAGTGTTTGGAGCTAAACTGAACTGAACTTAAACACTAAAAAAAACTGAACTACACCGTTCCAATTTACTATGACCTTTTATGTGAAGCTGCTTTGACACAATCTACATTGTATAAGCGCTATACAAATAAAGGTGAATTGAATATATATATATATATATATATATATATATATATATATATATATATTTGTAGTAGAAACATACTACACACATATACATTAAATACATATTTAAATACATGCATTATTTTATGCAGAATTTCCATTAAAGTGTTAAATTAAATTCATTCATTTTCTTTTCGGCTTAGTCCCTTTATTAATCCAAGGTCACCACAGCGGAATGAACCGCCAACTTATCCAGCACGTTTTTTACGCAGCGGATGCCCTTACAGCCGCAACTCATTTCTGGGAAAGATAAATTAATTACACAATCTCAATATATATTTAACAATATACTTCATTATTCATTTATTCATTCATTCATTCATTTTCTTGTCAGCTCAGTCTCTTTATTAATCTGTGGTCGCCACACCGGAATGAACCGCTAACTTATCCAGCATTTGTTTGATGCAGCAAATGGCCTTCCAGCCGCAACCCATCTCTGGGAAACATCCACACACACTCATTCACACTTATACACTACGGACAATTTAGCCTACCCCATTCACCTGTACCACACGTCTTTGGACTGTTGGGGAAACCGGAGCACCCGGAGAAAACCCACGCAAACGCAGGGAGAACATGCAAACTCCACACAGAAACGCCAACTGACCCAGCCGAGGCTCGAACCAGCGACCTTCTTGCTGTGAGGCAACAGTACTACCTACTGCCTTACTTCATTATTTATTTTATTATTTTAAGTAACAGTTGTAAGAATATTATGTAATGTATTAATATATATATATATATATATATATATATATATATATATATATATATATATATATATATATTTAAATATTTATTATAATTTTATGCCGATTGTTTTTATTTAAAGGTAAAACTTTGCACACAAACATACCATACTTTCCAAGATCTTCCACTAGGGGGTCAGATTTTAACAGTTTGCATTTGCACAAATCTTTTTTTTTTTTTTTTATACACTTACCGTGGTCAATATACTGGTGTTTAGACATATTTTTCATTTTCCTTTATGAAAAAGTTTGTGTATAGATGACAACAGTGTTGGGAGTAATGCATCATAAGTAACTACAATAAGTAATAATAAGTATATCACAATAAATCATGCAGTCAATGAGAGAATGTGTTCAATATTTTTAACACATCGAAGAAAAGGAAAAGGGGATTGTCTCAATGGACAGTGATTTTACTTACGACAAAAACAAAAGTACAAAAAATAAAAAAATAAAATAAAACTAGTACAAAAGTAGCAAACACATTGCTTTAAAATTTTATTAATCTGTATATATGGCATGTATAGCTCTGCGGTCAGGAAGTTCTCAGATAACATTATTCTAAAATATATAATGTTTTAATGTGATTTTTTTAAAGGTAAATGTAGGTGTAGGTTATGCAGGCAAAGTTTATGTATATAGCACATTTCATACACAGTGGGAATTCAAAGTGCTTTACATAAACAGGAATAAATACAGTGCATTGAAAAAAAACTAGTTCTGAAAGAGATCAAGCCTCAAAACAAAAGTAACTCAAAAGTAACGTAACGCATTACCATGAAAAGTAACTAAGTAACGCAACTAGTTACTTTTGTGGGGAGTAACTCAATATTGTATTGTATTACTTTCAAAAGTAACTTTCCCCAACGCTGGATGACACATTGTCAAAATTCCACCTGGATTACATTTAAAAAAAGACGTTTTTCCACATCAGATCAGTAGGTGGCGATGTCACTTTGTAAAAAAGGATTATACATCTGTATACATACAGTAGTCCACCATCATTACTTCTACTAAGTTTTCGTTTGTTTTTGTTTTTTTACTTTTAGCCATAGACTGTAAAATATATGGACGTAGTATCCGTGACGTCACCCATAGGTTTCTGAACACTGCAAAAGAAACTACAAGTAGGCACAGCCAACCGTTGCCATTTTGTTCGTGCGTCATCGCACCCACGGCGGCATACCAAACAAGGGCAAAAAGGCGGAGAGTAAGCGGAGCTACAGACCTGCTGGCACTTTGCTTGGACCTGGCAGACAGACTTCACTTTGGGAGAAACGCTTGATACTTTATTATCTGCGACTCGTTTGTGTTCTGACCACATGTGCTTGGCTGTACACTATATCAATAAAGTGTTTAGACTTTTAAAAACACTGTAGTAATACATTGAGCCACTAAGCATTGTTCTTATGACGTTTTTCTACAGGAGGAAAACGCGAAGTACTTCCAAACATTTCAAATATAGTCTGTGTTAGTAAATGCAAGACTATTGATGAACTCCAGCATAACACTGTATGACAACGCTTCAGATGACTGTTCTAGAGCCTACAGCTAATCAATCTGTCAGATTCTGACATTCTGGAGTGCATTACAGGTCTAAAGAAAAATATTAATGATAAATGATCTTAAATAAAACAAATACATTTATAGAGATGGTATACAAGTACATAACTTTACTCACATGGGAAACAAGGCCACATGAATGGTTTGTGAGCACAATTAAGTGCACACAGCATCCCACATCATCTGATAATTGTAAGAAATAAGTCCAAAAGGCAGCTGACTGTGTAAAGCCACATAAAACAAAACAAAAATACGATGAATATGCAGAGATCAGAGGCTAATCTGCCGGATTCAGCTGAGGTGAAGTGACGGCGACCAGCGAGACCTAGCTGTCAGTCAAGTGGCCACATCCTTAATTATGCAAACTTAATATAACCTAATATAAAGGAAATGGATGAGTTATAAAAAATTCACCCCCTCACAGTTGTCATGGAGGGTAATATTAGCTGTATGAACCAATATCGTTCTTTGTACCAGGCTGTAAACACCTTTTTTTCTGCTGTTAAGTTGGCCATTCTAACAGTGGGCTCAATTGCAGTTTGCTCTATTATGGAGCCAGGACTAGTGGAATTTTGATGTATTGCAGTTTCAGTTACTTCCGTATTGGCTTCTGGAGGGACAGCGGGAGGTTGCCGCTTGCTTTTAGCACTTACTTGGAAGAGCGGCACTTTACTGATAATGGAGTAGCTGACATCAACTGCTATATCCAGCCTCATCTTGTCAGGTAGTTGATCTAGTAGCTCTTGTTCATCTAGGTGAAAACACAAATGTTCAAAGTTCATCATCATATAATAAAGGTATTATGCATTATTGTCTTTAGTACGTTCATGTTGACGTCTGTCCCACTGCCTTACCCAGCATGCCTTGGGACTGCCATGTGTAGCTGTACCAGGTTTTCACCCTCTTCTGCACATCTTTAGGGATACGGTAGGAGGCCATGTACTTTACTGTATTATCTACACAGGCACGGTAGTTTGTCTGCGCCGCAGTGGCTGCGCCTACGACATCTCTCATCTGACACAACACAAGCCTCAGTCAATCATATAGAAATAAATGAATCTGTAGATCTATAATAATGCCCTTACCTGACCAATCATGATGGAGAACACAAACACCCCACTGAAGTAATTGATGAGCTGAAACACCATCTCAAAAAGCGTGGTGGGTCCTGCCAGGCCACCGATGGTCAACAGAGCCCTCACAGCAAAGTAGTAACAGCGAATGTAACTGGAAATTCACAAAGCAAACAAAAGTTATTGTTTGTTTCAATAAAGAAATTTTATTTTAAAGGTTAGTGTATGAAAATATTAATATTACTGTATTAAAAGATACAATTGTACTATTCTCCTTCTTGTGTTTTTCCCCCTGAAGTGCATTTTCTGCCCTCATTGTTTCCAGTGTTCAGTTCCTAATTCTCATGTTCCTTTTAGGTACTTTTTTCACAGATCCTAGAACTAGTTCCCATAGTTTGATGTGTTCACTTTGCAGGAAATATGAACAGTTGTAGGTAAAAGAACTTTTTTTTTTTTTTTTACAGTTTTTTGAAGTGCCTTAGAATGCATTGATTTGATTTCGTGTTGTACAAATAAGCATGTGGCTTAGGTAAGTGCCAACATTTTCCAGAAACAGTTTTACAAGTTCATTTTTAAATCCTAGGAATTGGCCCTGAAACATTATGGACCATATTTGGAAGGTTCATGAATATTCATGAGATCTACTGCTCAAGCATGCTCAAGCAGCTCATGTCAGTGCCTGATGCTCCTACGCACATATACACAATGTGTTGTACTCTAAAAAACTAGTGCAAAATAATGACATTTCAGTTAATAATATAACAAATTAAGTAGACAATAAAATACGATATTTTCAACTGAAATGGTAGAGGAGGAGTGACTGAGCTATCTCTATGACACTAGAGTAACCTAGCTTGCTACTGATTTGTGTTGTGGATAAAATATAGGCTAAATTATAATTATACTTGACAAAAGGAGCCCACAGAGCTGTATTTTGTGGGTTTAACACATCTGAACACAGAGGCAGGAATTAACATCAACCTTTGATCAATCTTATGGAGTTTATTGGCATCATTTTACTGAAGTAAAATCACAGTAAGAGAGCTGAGTGATATGACATGATGCATAGACACACATTAAACACTTTATGCTTGTTTTATTTTTATTGCAGTTTGTGTTTGTTGCCTCGTGTTTGTTACAGTTTATGTGTTTGTTGCCTACAGTTTACGTGTTTCATATTTCACCAAGCATTTTCTCTGATAATCTTTATTGTGTGCATACAGCCTCACATTAAGCAGTTATTGCCAAAACCACAGTGAGCATGATGTTTCATATTTTTCAATAAAATGAAAGGAGGCAGTTATTAGGTATTTTGTTTTAAATTTGCATACAGTGAAGATGACGGTCATATAAATATATACCTGAGTCCTTAACATTTTTGGTGTCTGTTATGTTTAAGTTGTTAATATTAAAATTGAAAGAGATATTGTTTCATGTCATTTTTTCATTTTATTGTTAAGATAGTAAAACGTAGCCAGGGTGAATAACGTTATAAAAGTAACCTGTTACATTTAAAGATTTACCTGACATGTCCTCGGGAGTTCGTTATAAGCTTGTGAAGTCTGATTTTACAAGAAAAGGATTTAAGTCTGAACTTTGTGTAGGCTACTTGATATTGAGAAAAAGCCCCAATCAGGTAATGTGAATGTCTGCAGCCACGCCTCCATTTTCAGATGTCTCCGTTTTCCCCCATTCACACTTACACGCAGTGACAGCATTTAAAAATTAAAACGGGCTCTTCAGCGTTTCCAAAACACTTTATTTTCGGGGATCGAAAACTCCGGGTTAGTGTGGACGGAAGGCGTAACCGTAGCAAAACTTATGCGTTTTAAAACTAAAATGTATTAATGTAAACGGGGCCTTAGAGAGCTAAACTCAACAGGCACACCTTCCCCCTCAGGACCAAGATTGGTAACCCTTTGCATTAAATAGACCTTATTTCTGGGTGGGGTGGCATTAAATAAGTATAAAAATCTGTATATCCAGCATTTTGCATTCTGATGAGCTGTGAAAATTCCATGGTCATGCCTGCTTTACAAAACTGCTCCTTTAATCTTATTTAAAGCCTGTCCTGTTTTCATATTAAGAGTCCAACATACATATTAAGTATAATACAAGCTTAGATAAAGTTAAAACAAAGAGGAAAATGATCAGTGTTATAATCTTACAACATTGTGGCCAAAAACTGCCTGGGGCTTGCTTATTAATTATCCTGTTATTTCTTTTATTGAATTTTTCATCAGGATTTTACACTCACAGGATTTACATGAGAATGAGGAAACAATGGTGTTTGAGGCTCATGGTGTGTCTTTCCATGTACTAAACTCTTATTATTCAGCTATGCCTAGGAATATCCTGATCGTTAGTATATGGCATCTTTAATATATAAACTGAGCAAATCACACCAGAGAGTGTTTACTTCAGAGTAAACAAGCCACAAAAAAAAAAAAACGCTTTTAATGTCTTGAAAACTTTATAAGTGAACCTCAGAGAACAGCACAAAAATAAACAATGACCTCTTTTTTGCCCAGACCTTTTAAGTTATAAACTCACAATTTTGAGTTTGTATTGCAGTTCTGATGGGAAAAAAATCTTGAATTACGAGAAAGTTGCACATTTTGAAAAGAGAAAAAGAAATACATCAATTGTGATTTGACTTTGAAAGATATCACTATAACTCATCCACCTACCTATTGCCTGCCCCATCATAGGTCCAGTCTGAAATACCCAGACCTTCATATGAAGAGCCCCAGTAATACAGACAGGCATTGCAGTGGACGGCAAACAGCAAGTAAGTGGTGGTTCGAATGACTCTAACAAAACCAGAAATATGCAACAGTGTTAAACAAATAGCCATTACAAAAGCGTATGAAAAAAATATCTAACAGGGGCCTTCAACTAACCTGTAAATATAAGGATTGGTCAGGATAGCTTCAAGACGCTTGTTGAACTCAAAGAAAGCCATAAACTGTACAAAAAAGAAGGACACATTTAACAATTTCTCATGGACTGATATTTCTAAAGCAAGTTAGATGACAGATAATCAGCTTGCCTTCAGGATTCTAGGCAAGCGGAGGAGCGGATTAATCCCTGTTTTGAAGTAGAGAAGCTCCAGAGGAAGTAGACTGAGCACATCCAGCTGCAACACAGGAAATGAGACCCTATTTAGACTAAATGTGTCCAGTACCTCAAAAATATTTTTTTTAAGATATGGATATAATGAAACAACAATAACCATCAAACTGTCTCTTTACCTTAAAACGTACTGTTTTGATGTAATTAGCTCTCATCAATTTCTTGTCACTCTAAAAACAAATATTCCACAAAAGATTGGGTGAACAAAGCATTTGTTTTATTTTAAATGTTCGAATATTTTAAGCTACAGTTTATTTACCACAATGTCCCCATGTTGGACAAATTGCAGTCGGGATTGAAAGGCCAGGACGTCCAGAATGTAGACGGTATCGCACAAGTAGTCAATTAACAGCCACACGTGGATGTTTTCCGGTGTTTGATAAGGAAACGCTGAGCGCACAGGAATCATCCATGCATTCCAGTTGAACGCCAAAGACACGCAGAACAGCCAGAGCACGTAGAACAGATCTACAGAGAGTTTTAAAGTAATTGTTTATTTGACTAAAATCACTTGTTATGAACAACTATGAAAGCTAGCTTCTGCTACGGAATAAAAAATAAGTGAGAAAAAAAATGGAGAAAAAGAAACAGAACTGCAAGAAAGCCAATAAGTTCACAACTGCAGTTGAGTTCTGAGAAATAAAACAATAATTCAGAGAAGCGAATAAAGTTGCAGTTGTAAGAAATAAAGTCTCAATTCTGAAAATTTTGAAAAAGACAAAAAGCCAAAATTGCAAGACATTATTTGGAAAATGGTAAATATAATCTCAGAATTCTCTTGCAATTAGGGATGCACTGATACCATTTATTTTGGAACCGATCTGATCCCAATACCAAAATTCTGAGAATCGACAGACACAGATCCAATCCTGATACTGTGCCATTTATTTTAAACATAATACAGTTTCTATAGTTCTGATGATAAACTCAAATAATATATCTTCTTTAGTAAAAATAACAGACCTATAGGCCTACTGTACACTGAAAAAAGTGTTGCATGCAAAACTGTTGCAAACAATTTATTTGTGTTGAATTTAAACAAACAAATTCAATTTAATAATGCTCAACTTAATTTGTTTGTTTAAATTCAACCCAAATAAATTGTTTACAACCACTTAACGTAAAAAAATTGAGTAAATCCACGGAATCATCTTTGAATAATTTTTTTTTCAGTGTATATGACAGACACACTATTAACTAAAAACACGATGCTTGCTATAAACTATATGCTACATTATTTGAGCATTCGTTATGACATTGATATGATCTGTTGTGGTCCAGATTGTGTTTCCTTTTTTAATACTAAGATTTTTCTTTGAAATCTGTAATAGGCTACCGCTATTGACCGTTGGTAAAATAACCAGCCGTTTAGCAAAGCCTGATATTTTCCTGCAGGTTTGAAGCAGACTAAACTAAACCGTCTGGGGCCAGTTTTACTTAATAAACATTCTCTCGCCTAAACTCGCCGTGAGTGAGATGGAGAAACTAAAAGCATATCTGAAAAATCTTTTTGAAACGAATTTCATTTGCTATAATTTGTTGGCTATTTTAATGTATTTTTGTTGGTCAGTTATCTATAAAATAAAAAAGAATATTTGAGGTGAAGTTCAAAACAAAATCCACTTATATGCTTCAGCACACAAGCTGACAAACAGGTCTGTTAAATAAAATATTAGTATAAATAAAATTACAGTGAAATATTCACAGTTTCAGAGTAGCCTATATTAGGCTAAATAATTTTCTGTTAATGACAATTACTGGACTACTTTGACTACAATGAGCCAGGCTTTACAAACTATTCGCACCCTCAGAAGTAAAAACTCAGTGGGAAGGATGAGAGAACAGAAACTTATTGTGAGAATAATTTTCATAGTGGTGCATGTCACGTCTGCGCAGCCGGTGTGTGAATGAATCACTTGATGCATCACTGAGACACAGCGCGCAGCCTTCCGGTATCTGCGGACACTTTCAAAACAGCAGCACAAAGGGAAGAAATCAGTGCGATGAGGATCTGTCCAATGTATTATTAAGCCTTTTCTAATTTAAAATTTCAGGTAGGCCTACTATGTGTGTGAAGAGCAGGTAATAATAACCCTCTCAACTCCAGTGTTAGATCTGCTAATCTAACAGACACAGCACAGCATGATTTAGAAACAGAAATGAACATGTTGCAGGTCAAAATGAACCCATTTAATGCAAAACGAAATGCATTTCTCCACTGATTATTTAAACTAACAGGAACAAGTAGTCTCGGAGAAAGTTTTTCATGTTGTCATGAATGCGACACGCAGTTTGAATTGTGAATGAATGGAGAATGATTGACAGGGGCAGTGGAGGGAAGCGCTGAACTGAACATGAATTTAAGCACTTGAATATTCATCTGTGCTTCATACTTTCGTGGCTTTTGTTGGCTTATAAATTTACACTGAATATAGTGATCCAAGTATCGGGATCAGTGCATCCCTACTAGCAATTACATTTGTATCTCACAATTCGGATTTCTTTTGAATTTTGCCAAATACAATCAGAATTGTGAGAGTCCAGAATTGGATAAAACTGCCATAGAATCTGAACAAATAATTTTGGAGGGAAAATGATATTAACTTGATATTGATATTAGCCTAAAAATTATATTAAATAATATTATTGATGCAACACAGTGGCGCAGTAGGTAGTGCTGTCGCCTCACAGCAAGAAGGTTGCTGGTTCGAGCCTCGGCTGGGTCAGTTGGCGTTTTTGTGTGGAGTCTGCATGTTCTCCCTGCGTTCGCGTGGGTTTCCTCCGGGTGCTCCGGTTTCCCCCACAGTCCAAAGACATGATGTACAGGTGAATTGGGTAGGCTAAATTGTCCGTAGTGTATGAGTGTGTGAATAAGTGTGTATGTGTTTCCCAGTGATGGGTTGCAGCTGGAAGGGCATCCGCTGCATAAAACAAATGCTGGATAAGTTGGCGGTTCATTCCGCTGTGGCGACCCCAGATTAATAAAGGGACTAAGCCGAAAAAAGAAAATGAATGAATGAATATTATTGATATTAAGAAATAATAGGCATGAAATTAACTCTGAATTGTAAGATTTTGAGAAATAGAGTCAGAATTGAGAGATACAATACATTGTGAGGGAAATGTGAGGGAGACATTGCTAAACTTTTATTTCTCAGAGACATAAATATATCTTCCAGTTTTGCAATTCTATCTCTCAATTTCTGACTTTGTTTGCTCAGAATTGCAAGTATTAAAACAGAGAGAGGAATGTTATCTTTAACTTAGAAAAAAAGGTGTAAGAAAAGAACTAAGAAAGAAGGAAAATGAGTAACGGATTAGATTTATGTGTGTGAGTGTAGAATGCCAAGACAGGAGAAATGTAAATGAGTCTACAGCAGGAGTGCTCAACCCTGTTCCTGGAGATCTACCTTCCTGCAGATTTCAGTTGCAACCTTTATTTAACACACCAATATGTAATTATCAAGTGTTGTTCAGGTACTAATTAATTGGTTCAGGTGTGTTTGATCAGGGTTGGAGCTGAACTCTGTAGGAAGGTAGATCTCCAGGAACAGGGTTGAGCACCCCTGGTCTACAGGATTACAGTGAAAAGAGAGAAGACTGGAGGAATGCTCACTAGTGAAGGGGTCGATGCTGGCTGGAAAACGATACCGTAAAAGCCGGCCAATCCTAGTCTGAGGTTTCACTTTAAAGCACAGGAACTTTGTCGTCTCCTCTTCTTTCTCGGCTGGGGCCTCAGGCGCCTCCTGCTCTGCTTTCTGCTCTGCTGGAGGTTCAGGAGGAGGAGCTGGAGCCTGCTTAGATGGGGCTGTTCAGAAAAAAATGTTAAAAAAACATTGAGTCTCAAAACTTTGAAATTATAGTGGGTCTCAAAAATATTTGGATGATGGAGTTATTCTTAAAACATGCATACACATGAATTTCATTGAATTATTTATGACAGAAAAATAAATATACACCAGGTGGTCTCTGTAAACAATTGATGCTACAGAACTTCTTAGCATTTTGTTTATTACTTTTATTTATTTTTATCAATTACTTTAAATCAAGTTGGGCCAATGGCTAAAGGCATTTAAGCCAAAAATCATATACAGGGAATGCAAATTTGTTCTGTGCAAGGAACTAAAAACAACAAACTGAAATTCTATTCAAGTATTATTGATTTTCTTCTTCTTCCAAGAATAATTTCTAAGCATAACTACTTTTAAACACAAAAAGTTTTATGCTACAACCACCTCACTGTTAACTGGTAAATAACATGTTACCAATCTGCCAATTCATGTTTTCATCATAGAAACAGGCTTGTAAAATGCTTATTCATGCTAAAATACCAGGGCATGCTATCAGTATGCTAATTCAGGTGCTTTTGTCAAGCCAACATCATAGATTCTCATCAAATTTCACTTATCTAGTTTACAATATACATAATGTTATATGTGCTGATGCAAACTCACAAATGAGCTCATACTGTTTGTTCAAGAACGTATTATGTGGTTAATTGTACAATAATGGACAATACAACCTATATGAGCTTACCCGGCCTGTTGCATTCTATAGAGAGCAGCTGGTTCTATAGAGACCACTAGTTTAACTTTATAAGCCCTCTATGTAATGTCATTAGCAGGTTTTAATTTAGTTTTTACCCCCAAAAGTGCTAGTAGTTTTATGATTTGCCTTTTATGGATCACAATTTATATCAAAACTCAATGGTTTAATTTTTTTTTTTTGCCTTGACTCACTGGCAGGTGGTGTGTCATCATCTGAATTGTCTGGATCAATCAGTTTCTCTTTGACCCGCTCCGTTCTCTCTTTAAAAAGCTTGACCAGCTCCTGTAACCTCTCGTTTACTACGGTACTAGCCTGGCTGGCGGAAGACGCTGGCCGCTGATTAAGCCTTAAAAAGACAAAAACAAAACACATGAAATGTATTATTAATATTAAAAATCATTTCCATCATTCAATCATTCAATCATTTCAATCAGCTCCATTGCTTATTTCATTATTATATTGTATTATACAGCATGTTTATTACCCATCATCTGCGCTTGAGATGCTACTCTGGCTAGGCCAGGCCCGAACTGCAGTTTCTAACTCTTCCTCTTCCTCATCATCCTGTGAGTAAAGTCTCTTGCTGTAAAAGGAAGACAAGAGCAAGTTAATAAAGGCCTCCACAAGACTGGAATCATTAATGTAGCACAACAAGTTGAACAACAAAATGAAGTAAATGATATAAGATGAGTAAACTTTTCACATACACATTTAAAAGGGACTATATGCAAGAAGTTTTATGATTTACTTACTTTTTAGGAACCAAAATGTAACAAAACGTATAACAAAACTTAAAAAATTGATTGCATTTACCAAATTCCTAGTTTACCTATGATGGCCTGTAGATCGATTAAGGAAGTTATTCTTTTTATACAAGTTCCCCAATCAAATAATGCTAAAATCTTTGCTGTGAGTATATTGTGAGTGACTGAATCACATTCAGCCTCTTGTGTGTTACATGTGCATGAGCACAAGCAATAACTTGCTAACTGCAGTTCACTTAATGGCCACTGGTGTCGCAAATTAACAAGAGTTTCAGATGTCTACATATAGCCCCTTTACGATATGCACACAAATGTAGAATATGCAGGGATGTGATTATTCCATATAAATAAGAATTTCTGTATTTTCCGAGCTGAATGGGGTGAGCCCTGTAATTTGCGTAAATTCGAAGTTGTTGTTTTTTTGCAGGGTGGGTTGGGGTTAATCGTGAGGTTAATCGTCATCAAGGCAGATAACCAGATCGGTTGCCCCATGAGTGCTGCTGGGAGGGGACTATGTTAGGACGATTCTAAAGGCCCACGCCATTTTGGGGCCCCTGGAGATACTATTAGGTATACTATTAGTATCTATTAGTATCATAGAAATACTATTATGATATTAAAAATGTATAAAAATATATTTTATAATTCATTAAAAAGCAGGGACTATGCTGAAGGAAAGGGAAGGTAAAAGTGATAAACTCTTTTTAGCATGTATGATATTTTTTCCAGAGTGGAATGTAAATTTATATATATATATATATATATATAATTCCATTCATTCATTTTCTTTTCGGCTTTCTCGCTTTATTCATCAAGGGTTACCCCAGCAGAATGTACCACCAACTTATCCAGCATATGTTTTACGCAGCAGATGCCCTTCCAGCTGCAACCCAACACTGGGAAACACCCACACTCATTCACACTCATACTCTACAGCCAAATTAGCTTATTCAATTCACCTGTACAACATGTCTTTGGACTATGGAGGAAACCAGAGCACCCGGAGGAAACCCACGCGAACACGGGGAGAACATGCAAACTCCACCCAGAAAAATGCCAACTGACCCAGGCAGGGCTCGAACCAGCAACCTTCCTGTGAGGTGATCGTGCTACCCACTGCACCACCGTGACACCCTATACCCCTTTATATATATAATTGTTAATTTCTTTCTTTTTTTAAAAAAAGGGGGGGGGGGGATTTATCTTCCTTCTATTTTGTCCTTGGCTGATCACATGCCTGAATATGAAGTGGACAATATGGATGGAGTGGTTTGAGATGAGTCCTGACATGCGCTGATTTAAAGTATCTTACATCTTGGTCCAAATTGTCTGTGGTTTTCGGTCTCTGCATACGATGTTTGAATCCAGTGAAATATGTGTGTTTGTTTGTGTTTGTGTGTGTGTGTGTGTGTGTGTGTGTGTGTACACAGACAACATAACAGAAAAAACAAAGTCATTGATTGGAATTTTCAGAATTTAGCTTGTTTACTTAATCTTACTGTCAACCTTGAGTTGATTTGTCCCATTTCCACACTGTAACAATCAGACTTGCATATTTAAGTAATAATAAATATATGATGAGTCCAGCACACAAGGTTTGAACAGATTCTCTTATTACATGGAAGTTTTCTGTTAATATTTAAACTCATAGCTATTTCATGTGTATGTATTTATTATTAATTATATATGTGATAATTTTCACCACAGCTCTATGCTTGGTCAAGTAAATGTCATATGAATTCTGACCAATAGTAACAGCTTGGTATGACTTCTATGAGAGTTGTTCCTCATACATTACTACACTGATAATAATTATTTTTTAGGGGTTTCTCACCTTTTATTGGGATAGCACAATGGAGGTTACAGACAGGAAAGCATTGGGAGCAGAGAAAGGGAAAGGGGTCGGCAAAGGACCTCGAGCCGGGAATCGAACTCGGGTTGCCAAAAGTGCTATGTGTCAGAGCACTTAACCACTAGGCTATTGGCAAAAGTTAAGACAATATTTACCTAGTCCGACTGGCTTTACGGGCACCAGGCACAGTGAGGGTTTTGAGGTTGGTATCCTGCAGGTTTATAATTGGGGGAATGGGGCGAGACCTTCTTCCTCCTTTCCCTAGGTCTGAATCAACATCTTCCACATTCACGGCCGGGTGCACACTCAGTCTGGAGCTCACTGGAGATTAGACGATACTCGGTAAAGCAACTTCAAAGAAACCTCAATACTTCCAGACAGTAACGCCTTCTTCAAGACTTACCTTGGGGGTTAAATGAACCTTAGAGTTTGAGGTCAATGGTTGGTACATTAGGAGGTCACTTAGGGCACTACAAGTCACATTTGGCAGCAAGGCATAGCACAGCACAGCAAAGCATAACACAAACTTATCTAAGAGAAAAAGGCAACAAAGTGGATCACCTGAAGGTCTAGCAGAGGTGGGATTGTCCTCAGTTTGGAAGGCTGTGTTGGAGACGCTTGATAACTGGCGTGAAGGAGCGATGGGTGGCAGACGGGGGTAAGAGGGCACATTGGGCAAGTCTAGGATGGAGCTTGGGGAGGAGGGCGAGGGGGTACGGGGGGAATGAAGCGGGGACTGTCGGACGAGATGGTCCAACTCCAGATCCCTACTGCTCTGAGGTTGATCCTTCAGCATCTTGATCTGGCTTAAGTATGTTGAGACGGCTCCGGAGGTTAGTGTAGCACTGTTGGGCGCACTGCGGGATGCTGGATATTTTCTGCGGAATGCTGGAGAGTTGTTGCGGAATATTAGAGATCTGTTGGGGAAGGATGGAAAACTGTGGAAGGGCTTGTGGAAGGTTGGACAACTTTTGTGGAAGGTTAGATATTTGTTGCGGAATGTTGGACAGCTGTTGGGAGAGGTTGGATAACTGCACGGGGAAGCCAGGAATCTGAGATGCACTATTTGGGAATTCTGGGGTGATTTTAGAGAATTGTTGAGAAATTTGTTGAGGAAGCTGAGAGATTTGTTGCTGCAGCTGTGCTAGCTGAGGAGGGAGCGGAGGCAGCTGTTCGATTAACTGAGTCACAACAGGAGGGAGACTGGGCATGGAAGGCACTGTGGGCAAGGTGACTTCAATGTCTATCAGGAACTGATTGAAGTTGTCCAGGGCTTGTTGCGCAAATGGTATACGCAAGCAACAGCTCTTCAGCGCATGACATCTGGAAGGGACTGTGGAGAACAGTACAAAGTCAATCATATTCTATCTTAGTAATAGAGCCATTCATTTCTCCATATGGAAAGTGAGTTTTAAAAATAGCCGAATAGTATTTGCTTTTTAAAAAACCCATCTGTTTGAATGAGTTCAGTTACTTTTGAAACGATCATGTCTAAAACTAGAATTTATGCATAAAAACTACATTATCCTTGATGTTATATAGAAAATGTCACCAATCAGCAAGGAAAGCATTTTAAAAGTTCTCTATAGCATGGTTTCATGAACCACAGCAAATTACACAATCAAGTTGGTCAATCTATGCTCACAAAATACATATGTGTACACATTTTGCAATAAATATGAAATGTGTTGTTTCTACAGATGCAACCAAAAACTTTGTTTATTTGTCTATTTCTCAATAACTTCATAGTGCTTAATGAAATTGTTATTTTCCCTATAAAAGCCTATAAACTCACAGCTTTGTACCTTTGTCTTTTTGTCTGATATTCATACACTTCTTTGCTTCAAAGTGCATCACAATTTGCTTTAAAAATGTTTAATGTTGTGCTTCACAAGTTGTGAAAAATTTGAATATATAGTATATATATTTTTGTCTTTTTAAAATATTTTCCAAATGATGTTTAACTGAGCAAGGGCATTGTCACAGTATGTCTGATAATATGTTTTCTTCTGGAGAAAGTCTTATTTCTAACCGAAATAAAACATTTTTTATTTTAAGGACAAAATTAGCCCTTTTAAGCTATATATTTTTTCTCGATAGTCTACAGAACAAACCATCATTATACAATAACTTTCCTAATTATTCTAACCTGCCTAGTTAACGTAATTAATCTAGTTAAGTCTTTACATGCCAATTTAAGCTGTATAGAAGTGTCTTGAAAAATATCTAGTCAAACATTATTTACTGTCATCATGTCAAAGATAAAATAAATCAGTTATTAGAAATGAGTTATTAAAACAATTATGTTTAGAAATGTGTTAAAAAAAATCTTCTCTCCGCTAAACGGACTAATAATTCAGGGGGGCTAATAATTCTGACTTCAACTGTATGTACAGTCATGTGAAAAAATTAGGACACATTTTTAGACAGATGGTCTCACATGTTCCTCAAGCAGTAGCCAGAGCCTGCTGTAAGTCCTGTGAAGATAGTGAAGGGTTTTTGGAGATCGCTTTTAGCATCTTGCAGTCTGCTAGACCAGACCTGGGCATGTTGGCAGTTGTTCTGAAAGCCCTTCATTTGTAGATTATTTTACGAACAGTGGAAAAGGATCTTTTTAAATTCCTCCAGACTTGTAGGCTGCTACATTTTTTCCTGAAGGCCTTAAACAACTCTTTAGTTGTTAGCTCTCACCATGGTGCTGACACTTACTTCAACAGTCAGGATCCTAAATTTCAAAGGTTTAAAAAGGCAAGCCTCACTCAAAATGCTGAGTAACGCACAATTTACTAATTACGTGTACCTGTAGTGGTACACCTGTCTGTGATTTGAGCCATTTTAAGTGTGAACAAATGTTAGGTGTCCTAACTTTTTCCTCAGTTAGAATATGCATTTTTTAATCTTTCTGCCTTGTTAACATTCTAATTAAATAACCATATAAAAAAAAACTCAAAAAATACCCAGGCTTTCATAGGGTGTCCTAATTCTTCATATGACTGTATATACACTATATTTTTTATTTAAAGATTTCAATTATAACAAATAATATTTAACATAATATTTAAGCCTTATAGCAATAGCTGAAAGTAAAAAAACTCCAAACTACAAAGACACCAAATTCATAAACACTTTTAAATACCAAGTAATAAAAATGTGGAATAAATATGTTATGCTCTGCCTTTTTACAGTGTTCTGGTCAAAATCTTGACATGATCTGTACTGAAAGACTGAGATAAACACTCACCAACACTTTCCTCTTCAGCAGCTGCACTCTCAACCTACATAAAGCACATAAACGGAAATGTGAGATATTTATTTCAAACATTGTCCCACAAAGAAGCAAAAAGCAGCACAAATACAAAGGAAAAATATGATGACTGCTGCACAATGCCTATGAGCACAGTGTACTTAGTTCAGTGCAACTCCAGAGGGAGTTTCGGTGATTAGTGCATTCGAAGAAACATTTTAAAGGGATAGTTCACCAAAAAAGTTTAAATTGCTAATAATTTGTTATTATTATTATTTAATCTGCTAATAATTCATCCTCACAACCAATTAAGCACACTCAAAAATCTGAATGTAATTATGCACCAAGAAGCTTGTGCTTCAGACTGTTATGAACAAACTCAGGGCTATTTGCTAAGGCTGTGGATTGAAAATAATATTAAATAAGTTAAACAATGTTAAGTTTTATGCACAATTTAAATGGACAGTCATCCAAAAATGAAATTTTACACTCTATTTACTCTCCCTACTCAAGTGATGAGTTATATGGAGGTCAATATGGAGCTATATGGAGGTCAACATGACAGTTTTCCAACATTTTTCAAAATATCTTCTCTTGTGTTTTACAAACGAAAGTAACTCATAAAGATTTATAACAAGAGCAAGTAAATTATGACTCAATTTTCATTTTTGGCTGAACTATCCTTTCAATGACATCCTGCAGAATCATCAGCATGTTAGAGAGATAGTAATTTCAAACTACCGGTGAAACACTTCGTAAATTACAGCTGCAGGTAACAGACTGAGGTTGTTTAGTGATGGGGTCTGATTCTTCTTCAGCCTCGCTGGAGTCCCTGTGCTCCTCTTCCTCCTCATGAAGCTCTTCAGGTTCAGATTCAGCCTCTGCTTCCTCCTCTACAGGCTTGAACTCCTCCACAGGGGTTTCAGTTGTGAAAGCAGGCTGTACAGCCTCTTCCTCCGGTCCTTCTGGAACAAACTCTTTAACTGAAGGTAACTGACACCTGTGGATTCACACAGCATGACGCAGACAATCAGCTGTTATATAAACAACAGGCTAATCGCAACTAGCACATCTGTGTCAGCTATTAATACACACACATAAGCAGAATTCTCGCTTCGTGGAACAACAAGCGATTAGCGTATAACTTTTAATTTCTTATATCTCGTTTAAATTGCGTGGTCATTATGTATAAACGAAAGCTACAGGCTAGCGTTATCATCGAGTTATTATAATAACTTACTTCAATATCAGTCGCGTTTTCTGAGCGCAACAGGTGGTTCAGCGTCCATATCCATCAATATTTGTGGCGTGTTGTTATACATTAATGCGATATAAAGTTCATGATGTGTTTGAGGCGATTAATTATAACGAAATACACATGCATTTTAGAAGTGAAGAATCTGCGCCATCGTTCATAGAGACGAGACAGAAAACAAGCATCTGAGGCGCGATTAGTTACTATAGCGATGGGATGAGATGCTGCACGGGTATGGCAAGCCGGTTTAACATTTGAGCAATTTCATGCAAATGTCAAACTTGCCATGAAAAAAATGGAAGTTTTCACCAAAATACGGAAACTGTTTCTAAGTTTTTTTGTGTGTGTAAGTAAGGAATTTCACATCTGTCACATCCATAACGACACTTTTTCCTCATAAATGCATAATTATTAAATAAAATAAAATCAGTCATGTTTGTTTTTACAAAGAGCCAACTCTTATCCTTTAGATTAGTATTATTTCTTTTGGGTTTTGCAGTTTAATTTACAGAATTTCTACAAAGTATGTTGTATACTGTAAACTCGCATTGTTTTTTGGTAACAGCCATAACACATTTTTATTTTCCTCATTTAAAGTACAAAACATGGTTTTACATGTTACAGATTGATATTTTTCTGGTCTCTTAACTCTGTGGTCAGTTGTTCTGGAAAATATAAACAGATGTTTCAATATAATGTTAGCAGATACTTTCTATGTGGATTTATGTTTTGAGTTTTTACTGCAAATCTTACATCCATAATGCTGGAATTGCTCATTTAAAGTCGTATGAAAGGGAAGTTAAGATTGTCCTTTTAACCATTTAGACCATTTTCACAAGCCTGTGATGATAGGTTTAACGGTCATCATAATCTTAAATCGTTGAGAGTTTTTTATTTAGATTTTTTTTAAATGGTATGAAAATTTACATGCATTTATGAATGTATTATATCATCTTTGCGTCAAATTACAAAAAATAAATATCGCTTATGCTAGGTGTTTCTAATGGAACGTCTATAAGACGAGTAAATTTGACGTTATTCTCTCCTCTGGCTACCGTCATCAGTTTCACACAATTTTTTCCTTTTACTGAAAGTCTTGATAACATCACCGTGGAGTTTTTCGTTTATTATTTCAGAAAATAGGATTGTAAAAAAAAATTTGTTGTCCTCTCCCATTCACTGCGATCTAAGTTTACCTAGTTATGACGGTGTCTGCTACTGAACAACCCGGAAATGTGAAAAGGTTCGATTGTGATGAACATCAATGCACGCTGAGAAATGCGTACTGGTCACGCGCTGCTCATACATTGTGAAACCGGTGTAACAGCCTTTCATGCAGGTGTCGGCACAGGTGAAACTAAAGTTTAAATAATATGACGGTGATTTTATTTTGACTAAAGTTAAGCATGCCACCTGTAAGATTGATTTTGCCCCAGTAGAGCTTTATGTCTAGCAACACCCCTGCGTACATCCAGTTAAAACTCCTGAAATTAAAAAAAAAGATTATGTAGGGTGGTGCATGATTTTATCCGTTTAGAACTGATTGGATCATTGGAAGATAGGCCTAATGGACAAAAGCAGGGCAGAAACGACACGCAATGATAGCCCGCCCTAAAGGCGTTCCATATGATCAGAAGTGAAGAAAAATCGTTTTGAGTGAGAAGGGATGGTTTTGGTAATTTGATTAAAGATTGTGAGGGTAAATCAATTTGTACAAAATAATGACGAGCACAGATACATTGTTTTTAAACGGCATAATTATGTACATAGAAAAATAAGAAGAGTAAACTTTGATTTCATGCTGACTTTAAAGTTTATGTGAAATCTAAATTTTGGTTATGTATAGACAACCTTGCAAAGACAAACATGTAAAGGCTGGTATACAACACGCTTATGTCAACAGAGAAGGAGCTCCACTCCAAATATGGAAGGAAATAATCAGACTTTGATCGAAGATTACCAAAACAAATTTTCTTGCACGGATTAGTTCACCTTAAGTATAACAGTGTGTGCTATCAAAATAACCGTTGTATTTTTCTTAAAATACCCTCTATGCATATTACTATTTAAAAATTAAGTTTTGATGTATTTACGGTAGAAATTTTACTAAATGTCTTCACGGAATATGATCTTTACTTAACATTCGAATGAGTTTTGGTTTAACATTAAAATCTATCATTTTCACTCATACAATGTATTTTCTGGCTTCTCCCAGAAGTACACCCACGCAACATAAAACAAGGTTTTGTTTCCAGAACCAAACATTTAATATAAAAATCTAACTGGAATATATTTGATGTGTATTTTATCAATTCATGAATATATGTGTTTTTACAGTTAACCTTTTACCCTGATATCACATGTTCCTACTGTCATATGTTCTTGGACAGCCAGTTCATATGCATTCAATTATTTACACTGAATCATGTGATGTTGTTATTTCTGTTGGTGAGAAGGTAAAAGAAAAAAGCACCTATGGGTATAATGACAAAATTACTCATACATCACATGATAAAAATGAGTATTTTTACATGACCAATATTGTACACACTGTGTGCTAAATGCATGATTGTTAATAAACCACTGGAGGGAGGAATTCTCCACAAATATTTTCAAAATGTGATTAAAGGCAATAATGGTGGAGAATCAGCAGATCAGCAGAACTAAAAAAGGTACAAGTACTTGACTAATCTTTGAAAACTGAAAGGGAGTTTGCCACAACATATTAAAAAAAGTACTAGCAGCTAATCGATACATACTAGAATCTACATAAGAGAACTAATATTTATTTAGTGAATAAAGACTAATGACTGTAATAAGCATGTAATAATAAGTCCTGCATTAGCATCTCAGAAATACACTATAAAACACCTTCATTTAAAACAATGTCTAAAAGTAGACTTTATGAACAAAAACAACATTTTCCATGATGCTGTATGGAAAATGTCATCAATCAGCAAGGAAAGGATTTCAAAACGTATCTTCAGCACCACACAGTTTCATGAACATGATGTTACGTTATGCTCTGGCTTTTTACAGTGTTCTGATCAAAATCTTTCTGATCAGTCCTGAAAGACTGTGATAAACACTCAATAAACACTTTCCTCTTCAGCAGCTGGTCATTTTACTCTTCAGCAGCATACTATATGAGATCTAATATTTATTTAGTGAATAAAAACTAACATAAAGACTAATGACTGTAATAAGCACTAGTATGTAAGAATAAGTCCTGCATTAGTATCTCAGAAATACACTAGTGCCCAACGAATACCTACAAATATATAAAAATAAGTACTAGTCTGTAAAAAAAAAATGTCAAAACAACAAATATTTTTGTTGCTTTAACTTATTTTAAAAAGATAATCAGGTTTCCACTACATTTTATAAGTTATACAAAGCTTAACTTTATATTTTTAGCCAGTTTGACTGATGTAAATGGAGACGACTAGATAAGTCAATTTGATTCAACTTATAAATTTAAGACAGCAAGGATTTTCTTGACAGTGTAGGAACAATTTAAATACATACTAGTCAAAACTTGGTAAACAGTTGAAATATGTTTTTAATAACAGTCGAATAATTACTAGTCATTAGTGCAATAAATACTATCTAATGAAAACGCATTACTATCTAATGTATAAGTACGAGCATCTTATGAATAAAGCATCTAATACTGGTATTATACTGGTAGTACGTATCTCATAAATAAGTACTATCTAAAGAATGAGTACTAGTATTTTATAAATAAGAACTAGCATATAAAGACGAATATAAAAGGGTAAAAGGAGGTAGTTCCCAATAAATAAGTTTGAGTAGCCAACAAATAACAATAATACTCAATGGAAAAGATACTAGTATTTAAAAAAGTAAGTACTAGTAGCTTAAAAATGTTATTAGTACATTTTAACAACAGTTGAAATCTTAAATTGGCTTGCCATAATGTGGTTGCTAGGACATTGAATAGAATTTGAATCTTAAGCAGTGGGCATGGATTGTGGGTATTGTAGTTATGTGTGGTTGTATAAACAAAGATATACAAACACGGAGACTAGACACTACTTGAATTATCATTTGGTATTTTAGACTACTACGATTGACTTAAATTTACATTTGCTAGCTCTTGCTGCATTAGTTGCGATTCTATTTAATATTTTCAGATGTCTTACTCTGTAATTTGATTCTGTATGGCTTCGACTTCACTCTCCTCTTCCTGGAGCACTTGTAATCTGTGGCAAAAAAAAATAAGATATCAAAATTTTTATTTGTAAATGAAGGATGCTCCCAAACAATTAATAGCAGGGTGAAATACTGGTCACTGGAAAGGATGGACTGAGAGTACCTCCAAAAGGTAAAATATACATACATACATCTGAAATATTCTCCTAAAATGACAATTTTTGTCAGCCTCTTGTGTTTATGTTCAGTTTTTTCACTTTAAAGGCAAGGTAAATAACTTATTCGTCACTATAAAACTAAAATTACTGAGCCTACACACAGGAGTCGGAGAAAAATGCTAACTTCAGAAGATAATATGAGAAGGCTTTTAGAGGTTTTTGCATCTAAACTCTTCATATACTGCATATATACAGTTGAAGTCAGAATTATTAGCCCCCCTTTGAATTGTTTTTCTTTTTTAAATATTTCCTAAATTATGTTAACAGAGCAAGAAAATTTTGCTTTATTGTGGATAGAATAAAAGCAGTTTTTAAACAATTTTCAAAAAACATTTTAGGGTCAAAATTATTATTTTATGCGCAATATTTTTTTTTGATGGTCTACAAAACAAACCATCATTATACAATAACTTGCCTAATTACCCTAACCTGCTTAGTTAACCTAATTAACCTAGTTAAGCCTTTAAATGTCACTTTAAGCTGTATAGAAGTGTCTTAAAAAAATCTAGTAAAATATTATTTACTGTCATCATGGCAATGATAAAATAAATCTGTTATTAGAAATGAGTTATTAAAACTATTATGTTTAGAAATGTGTTGAAAAAATCTTCTCTCCGATAAACAGAAATTAGGGACAAAAATAAACAAGGGGCTAATAATTCAGAGGGGCTAATAATTCTGACTTCAACTGAATGTATATATATATATATATATATATATATATATATATATATATATATATATATATATATATATATATATATATATACACATATACATACACGGTTATTGTAAACTTAACTGGTCCCTTTTGGGGCGATTTGTTCTGTAGCGTAATTGATTTACAACACATATCCCACCACACACTTAGGACAAACATTAAACAACATTAATAGTACTAAAACAGCAACTACCTCTTCCCATTAAAGTTCAGCAAATCAATCGCACAAGGAACAAATAAAAATTTAAATCTGTTGTTGGTCATTGCCAAACGTACCCTATACCGAGATCCTGAGGGAAGGATTTGAAATTAATCAAAAAGAGAATGGGATATATCAGATGTAATCTGATGGGCTTTCTTTAACACCTGGATTTTCTAATTCTTTTCTGCAGGTATTTAAAACCTTAGAAATATGTATGTATCCTATCATCTATATATCTTATAATATTTTAGAAATATTAAAATAAATTTTAATTAAGTAAAATACATTATCAATAAATCTTGTATTATATTTTAGAAATATTTAAATGTTTTTTAAAGAAATAAAATCATAATAATGTAATAAATAATTTATATTATATAAATATTAGTAAATATACACTAATATTTTATAATTTTTTATATATAAAAAATATATATATTTATAATATATAAAAATAGAAACTTATGAAAAATCTTAATAATTTTGAAATAGAAAAAAGAGACCACTTGAAAATTTCTGTAAATTTCTTGGAAAAAAATGTCTCTCTATTTCTCAGATTTACTGGATTTATTACATATGAGTTCGTAGAAAAAGTTCATATAATATTTCTTCCAAATTTTTTAATTGTTGTCATTTAGAAAATTTTGATTAGCCAGAAAAATATGCTTTCATTTGTTGTGATTTAAAATAAGGATTATTCCACCAAATATAGATTTTCTTAACTCCTGAGAAGTTAAGAGGTTGGCATTGTGTTGCCTAAAAAGAGAGGAAAAAACCATGGATGAAAACGTCACCTTTCAGTAATTTAAGCAAAAGAAAAAGAAACCAAATCTATTTTTTTACTCAAACACATAAGTGTAAATCACAAATCTAGAAAAAAAAGCAGAAAATCTTCAAATGGACTCTTAATATTTTTGTAAAGCAATATAGCCCAAAATTAGAATCATGATGTGATGTTTAAATGTTTTTTGTTTGTCTGATTTTGCATGAATTACTCTTGATCAACATCTTCTGGTTCCTCCGCAATGGTCTGAATGCCGAAGCGGGCCTGTGCCAGCTCTCTCACAGCCAACTCTGCCGTGTGCCGCGCCACTTCTTCAGCCATCCGGGCCATTGCTAAACGCTCCTGTATCAACCTGTGAGCAGAAAACAACTCTGTTTTTTTTTTTTACACTTACTTCAATGTTCAGATCTTCAGGCGTCAGCTGTGGGTCTTCAGCTCTTACCGTTCCTCCATGATCAGTATGGCAGTGTCCTCGGCCTCCCTCCGGATGCTCTCGATCATTGGTGTCCATCGTGCGGTCTGCGTCTCTGCGTCCTCCAGCTCAATGTGTGCCTGTGACGGTGTGGCCACGCTCGTTGGAAGAGACTGTTCTGGTGACCATGGTGTCTGCGGTTGGGATTGAGGTTGTGAAGATGTATCTTTTGCCGGGGCTTCGTCTTCAGAATCAACCTCCTCCAGAATGAGATCCGATCCGACACCTGCTGAAGATACAGCCATGCTTGAAGCTTGTAAAGACACTTTGACATTCTTGGTTTAGAAAATCTAAGAAATCAGAGGCAGGGACGCAGGTGTTCATACACGTCAATTCATGTTTGATGGAAAAAGAACATCCAAAATATTAATTTCAAATATTTCTCTTGTCAATTTTTTTTCCCTCTTCCACTGAGCCATACTTCTCCACTTCATTTTATTCAATCTATATTCTGTAGGTTTTTACTAAATGATGCACAGTTAACAATTCCTTGTAGAATCTACAGTAACTTACTGGCAGCAGTACAGGTATGTCATCCTTACTTAACACACCTGAATCAGATCATCAGCTCGTTAACAGAGAGATCCATGAACTGATTCTTGTGTGTCAAATAAGAGACATACCAAATGTGCAGGGCGGGAGGCCCGAGGACCGGAATTGAGAACCACTGCTGTAAGTCAATTACAGCAAAAATACTATCATTACATTTACAACACTCAGACCTACAAATTGCTGTATATGCATTTACAGTAATGTATATCTTTACTGTAAAAATACAGTAATTTTTCACAATGCAACTTTAAAATACGGAAACATACTGCACAACTGTCCTAGAGTGAAATTCAGTTCATATTATAGTCAAATACTGTGTAACATAAAAATGAATTATTAATTATTATGTTAATAGTGTAATTTACCTGACCATATACAACTTGACCATGACCATCTTTGTTTATCATTATTTATTTATACATAAAAAAGTGTGTTTAAATATTGGCGGTTTTGGCTGTTCGCATTGTTTTATAAATTATTCATTCATTTCAGACAGCAGAATGAACAGCAGAATAAACCGCCAACTTATCCAGCATATGTTTTACGCAGCGGATGCCCTTCCAGCTGCAACCCATCACTGGGAAACACTCATACACTCTCATTCACACACATACACTAGTGACAATTTAGCTTACCCAATTCCCCCATAGCACATGTCTTTGGACTTGTGGGGGAAACTAGAGCACACGGAGGAAACCCACGCGAACACGGAGAGAACATGCAGACTTCATACAGAAATGCCTACTGACCCAGCAGGAGCTCGAACCAGCAGCCTTCTTGCTGTGAGGCGACGACCCACTGCGCTATCATGCCACCCCATTTTATGAATTATTAAGTGATAAAAGAATTCCCAAAATATCCTCTTTAAAACTTTGATTCTAATAGTGTGTCTAAAATAAACTATAAATAAATAAAACAAGAATTTTAAACCTGACTAGGCATGGGCCGGTATAAGATTCTGATGGCATGATAACCTTAGCAAAAATGTTTACGGTATCACAGTATTGTAATTACTGCTTTAAAATACTGTATGTTCTTTCTAAATATCTGGGTAAAAAAATAAAATAAATTTTTTACCCATTTAACACAATAGATTTTATTTTAAGAAACATTTTGGAACATTAAATATGGCTAAATAATGAAAATAAATGATTGACTGATACTGTTGCCCTAAAAAACGAAATAAAATAGTTGGAACAAGACGTAAAAAACGAACAAACAAAAAAATCTTACATATACCGTCAGAATGGTATAACAGAAAATGTTAGTGGTTTTAAAACCTTGACTTTTTCCAAACCACGGTAAACCTTGAGGCCAGTTATCGTCCAATGCTTAAACCTGACTTCATCCAATGTTCATGTTTTTGAGCTATGGAGTTTATGCAAATTAGAGCATATTTAATTAAACAATGTCTCTTTTCCATATTTAAAATAGCTAATAATACAATGTTTGGTTGTCATTTTAATACATCCTACTGTAATTAATCAACTGGTGAAGTATGGTGATAACTATTTCAGTTAATTGTCCTACTTTATTAACCTGCAGTGTCTTGCCTTAATTTGCATTACAGTGCATGATTTAGAGTTTTTAAATGTAGTTTGCTTTTCAAAGAAAACATGTAACTTACTATTGAACTATCACTGTTTGAGCCATCATTTAGGAAATAAACAGGATAACAGCTTTTCTCAAAATCTGTCAGAGATCTGTTGTACAAACCACTAAAATGTAAAATTTCCATAATGACACTTCTCAGGGTGGTGGGTAACAACTTATTTCGATAAAATCTGCAACAGATGCTTCTTCATATCATTTTTTCATACACAATATATTTATAGAACTTACATTTTTTTTCATTTATTTATTTAAACAAAATGTAATCCTATACAAGTTATAAAAATAAAATAATTGCTTGTTTGCTTGCCTTGCTTTAGATCTTTTTTCCTTCATAATTGAAACAAGACATTTCCTTTCCTTTACAAATATTATAGAGAATATTCCATGTGTTTTCTTCTACTATGGTGAACAAATGAAACAGCACTTCTCATATACAAATCAAATAAGTATTTATTCTTTGTCTATAAAACTACATTTAATAAAATTTTATTTAAAAAAGTGTCATGTTTTTTATTTTAATTAGTTTTACATTTTTTTGCATGATACTCAAAGCACTGTAGAAATGTTTCCTATACAGTACGCACATTACAGAAAGGCCTTCATTTTAAACAAATTAAAACTATTAACGTTTGTATTTTGTTTTTTGCTGTTAAAAAAAAAAAAAAAGTCACCTTTCATCACGAGTCATGTCCAAGTAGGAAGCACAATTGTCAGTCTGAAGATTCTTTAAACTGAACTGTATTAAAAATAACTATGAGAGCATAAAATGTAAGCAAGCCAACTTTAAGCTTTCGTAATCATTCAATGTGGATGTTGAAGTGTTTAAAGAGAATAGAGAGGATAACCCGGAAAAGAAAACAGCAACTCTGCTTTTGACTACAGGTCAAGAGATGTAGTTCCAGTCCCAAAAGTTTGCGATACTGTTTGCGAATGTTTATTAGAACAATTGGTTCTGGAAACACTGAATCGCCAAACTATATCTGTAATGTTTATAGATGGCTAAAAATGGTTTTGGGAAATGCACCACAAGTTTTGATCAGACTATCACATTAGTTACATGTCAGATTTGTCGCATTATGCTGAAACAAACGTACACTCAAAAAATAATTTTGCTGCTAAAACTAATGTAAAATGAGCTTAACCACTCTGGGCTAATTTTCATAATGTGGCCTCAACCTTCTCTGTGTTTCAGCAAATTGAATGAATTTTGATGACAAATCTTATTTTGACATACATTTTGGGAAAATGCTTTGAAATTTTTAACAACCTCAATACACTCTGGGCAAATATTCCCTTTCATTATGTTAGTGACTGTTTTTGCCCCATTGACTACCATTATAATAACATTTTTGTATTGCAAAGCCATCACACTATATTATCATGCAATCCTTTATTGTTGCAAGTTTTCCTTGATGGGAAGAGGTCAAATTTGTAACTTTTCTGTTACACAATACACAAGGGATAAGAACACAATTCTTGAGATTTTTGGGGGGACAACTTAATTGTTTTATGTTTAATCCACTTATATTTGTTAGGTTAACTTAATCAACTTGTGTTGAAACAGCCTGAATGAATTGTGTGGAACTGTGCATTTTTTACAGTGTAGAAAGAAAGAGTGGCATGGTTGTTGCTGCCAGACAGGCTGGTCTGAGTATTTCAGAAACCGCCAATCTACTGGGATTTTCATGCATAACCATCTCTAGGGTTTACAGAGAATGGTCTGAAAAAGAGAAAATATCCAGCGAGTGGCGGTTCTGTGGGCGCAAATGCCTTGTTGATGCCAGGGGTCAGAGGAAAATGGCCAGACTGGTTCAAGTTGATAAAAAGGCAACAGTAACTCAAATAACCACTCGCTACAACCGATGTATGCAGAAGAGCATTTCTGAATGCACAAGATGTCCAACCTTGAGGCAGATGGGCTACAGCAGCAGAAGCCCACAGTGGGTGCCAATCCTGTCAGCTAAGAACAGGAAACCGATGCTACAATTCGCACAGGCTTACCAAAATTGAACAATAGAAGATTGGAAAAACGCTGCCTGGTCTGATGAATCTCGATTTCTGCTGCGACATTCAGATGGTAGGGTCAGAATTTGGCGTCAACAACATGAAAGCATGGATCCATCCTGCCTTGTATCCACGGTTCAGGCTGATGGTGGTGGTGTAATAGTGTGGGGGAGATTTTCTTGGCACACTTTGGACCCATTAGTACCAAAGAGCATCGTGTCAATGCCACAGCCTACCTGAGTATTGTTGCTGACCATGCCCATCCTATTATGATCACAGTGTACCCATCTTCTGATGGTTACTTCCAGCAGGATAACACATCATGTCATAAAACGCGAATCATCTCAGACTGGTTTCTTGAACATGACAACGAGTTCACTGTACTCAAATGGCCTCCACAGTCACCAGAACTCAATCCAATAAAGCAACTTTGTGATGGGAGATTCGCATCATGGATGTGCAGCCCACAAATCTGCAGCACCCTCATATGGACAAAATTTCTGAGAAATATTTCTATTACCTTGTTGAATCTAGGATTAAGGCAGTTTTTAAGGCAAAAGGGGGTCCAACCTGGTACTAGTAAGGTGTAATAAAGTGGCCGGTGAGTGTATTCTAATAGTATAATACATTATTATGTGGTAATTTAAAATGCAGTTTCATATTTTAAACACCAGGATGCAATGACATCTGAGCGATTAGATATTAGAAATGGGAACATGTTAAGGCTAATTTAGTGTTCAAATTAATTCACACGGGATTTGATTTATTTTATTACTTATGTTTACTTATTGGGGCCGAAAGCAAAGATCTGCATGTGTTCGTTCAGCATCAAGGAATTTAATTTGTAGAAATTAAATCATTGACACAAGTACAATATATACAATAACAATATATTTTTCTTTATTAGTGCAATGCATTGATCTCATATATATTTTACATTAAGTACAGTATATTAAATATTAATATACATCAAGTACACAAAGACTGATTACAGGTAATTAGAATAGTTTACATATTCTGATTTGTCTGTAAATATTCTGATATTCTGATTCTGATACATAGTCTGATTTCTTAAATATTTCTTTATTGTTGATCCATTGATTTAATAGTATTAGTTCTTTCGTTCAGGGATTAAATTTGAAATGTAATTATTTTTATGTATGAAATACTTTTTTCATTTGGATTATTTCCATTTTTCCATTCAGACATTGCTTAAAGGACTTTCACAATAAAGAAATAAATAAAAAAACTATTTTTTTGTAGAAATTATTTACATTTTCTATTTAAACAATACTGAAAAAGATTTCTACAATCAATAAATAAGCAAACAAATAAATATGTTTCTTGAGCATCACATTAGACTTATTTTTAAAGTAAATATCACAAGGAGAAATGTTTCTTGAGCATTACATTAAGACTATTTCTGACGGATGTGAAAACGTGATCATGTGAAATTTATTAAAATAGAAAACTGTAATATGTAAAAATTTTATATCAAATATTAACACCCCAAAACTTTGAACAGGAGTGTACATGTCATTAAAGCAGCCATATGTATTGAAGTAGTCAAGGCAATATATATATATATATATATTCTTTGAAATAATGGGTTCTTTCTACTCATTCCATTTGAGTACATTTTTTCTAAAACATATTAGTTGACTGAGGAAACCTGCAGTCAAATGAACAATAATTACCTCTCATGAGGCCAATAAACGTTTTAAGACATGCGCATCCATGCCAACATGGACGTCAGTTCATAAAGATCACAGCAGTAACAACAAACACCCATCTGAAAGATGCCAGCTAGTCATTATTTGCAAAGATCAATTATTCAAAGTATATATGATTTCACTTAGTTATACAGTACAGAGAAGGTCAAGCATTACACTGAGTAGATTTTCATAGCTGCCTCGTCATTCGAGAGCGCTACAAAGCCACCATTCGCCTTCAAATGATTTTCACTGTCTCCACTGTGACTTTGTGTAATGTTGTTTTGCGCTCTCTCTCTCTCTCCTTTTGTTGACAGGGGTTCACTGAGTCCTCCCCCCTGTAACAGAAGGAGAAGATGGACTGAGTTATGGGAATGGCGCACCATCCAGTCTTTCTACGCATATTTTGATGCGTCTCTCAGAGTGGGTCATGTTGCTACTCATGCAATGATCTTTGTGTTCTCGTTTTCTAGCTAAACCACATTAGAGCCTTTAAAGAGTTTGTTATGAGTAACTGAGTAAACAGTGTTGAAAGAGGAACGTCTTACTCACCATTTTGCACAATCCTGCCGTCCTCCTGATTATATATAAAGGAAAGAAATGCAGTCAGTTTGAGGAAAGAACTATTATAAACTGAGGCAATGATCTCAAAATACTTACCAAACATCCTTCTTTGCCTTTCAGCACCGGCATTGAAAGACCCAGGCCTTGGACAATCCTGCCCACCACACTAGAAACAAAAAGAAACAAAAACATTGTTTGGACATCTACAGCCAGGCCAATATGTCTGTGTGCAAACATCAAACCTGACATGAACTCACCTGGGAGTTATTGAATCCATCTCCGTCACGCTGGCTATTGATTCAGGAGGAGGTGAATAAACTGTTGAATTTAAGAAATATGGTTTTGTTTTTGTACAAATATGAAGCTAGACAGTCACTATCTTTTAAAATGTAGCTTTAGTCAATGAAAATGGCTTCAAAATGGGTTTTTACAGTGATGCTATCAGGCTACTTAAGGGGATAGTTCACCAAAATAATCAAATTCTGTCATCATTTACTCATCCTTCACTTGTTCAATTTGAATTTCTCCTGTTGAACACAAAAGATGTTTTGAAAAATGCTGGTTGCTTAGATCCATTGACTTAGTATTTTTTTTAGTACAATCAAAGTTCCTTTAAGGCAAATAATTTCACTTGGCGGCCATCTTTGAAACACCTTTAAGGCGGAATGTTTGCATCAAATTCTCCAAAACTGTTTGCCAAGCTTACGATTACATTACATATTTGGAATCACCAATAAAGTTCAGCAACAACCGTCTCATAAGTTTCATTTCTAAACATCCGAATCAAACAAAATCAACATATTTTCAGGGCGCCCGAGCTAATGCACATGCATACTCAAAAGCAACGAGATCACGACACCAACCTCATTTATGGCCGTCCTATACATTTACCATTCTCCGAGTAATGCTTCGTCAGATCGTGCTGCCCTTAAACTAATTCACAACTTGGTTGACTTAGTATTTCTTTAGAACTATCAAAGTCCCTTTAAGGCAAATCATTTCACTCGGCGGCCATTTTTTAAACACCTTTAAGGCGGAATGTTTGCATTCTGTCTGAATGGGGAAACATCAAATTCTCCAATACTGTTTGCCAAGCTTATGGTTGCATTACATATTTGGAATCACCAATAAAGTTAAGCAACAACCGTCTCATAAGTTTCATTTCTAAGCATCCGAATCAAACTAAATTGACATATTTTCAGGGTGCCTGAGCTAATGCACATGCGCACTCAAAAGGAACGAGATCACGACACCAACCTCATTTATGGCCGTCCTACACATTTACCATCCTCTGAGTAATGCTTCGTCAGATCGTGATGCTCTTCAGAACTAATTCACAACTTGGTTGACTAAGAATTTTTTTAGTACTATCAAAGTCCCTTTAAGGCAAATCATTTCATTTCAAAGTCATTTCAATGTCTTGGTTCATTTAAAAATAGAGATTTCAAGCTTAGTTTGGATGTTTCTTATGTCTGTGAAGCAAGAATTCGCTAAGATTCCAATGTGTTTGTTGACCACTAAACTGTCGTAAAAGCCCATGTCTGGTCCGAGCTTCTCCCCCAGAGAGCCATCAGTCTATAGTGATCTGGCTTCATTCGCCATATTGAGCGTTACACTTTTCCCCATTAAAAACTATACGAGTGACTTGTCTTGTGTATTCTGTAGGTACTATGGAAGGCTATGGGTTCCAGCAACCAGCATGTTTCAAAATATCTTCATTTGTGTTCAACAGGAGAAAGAATAAATGATGAGGTAGTTTTCATTTTTGCATGAACTATCTCTTTAAGTAAAGTCAATTTGTCGCGTTCCTTTTTAAAGTAAAATATTCCCTCTATAATGTGTGTAGTGTGTCATAAAGCTCTTTGTGAATGTAAAAGGTCTGCAAAGATCAAAGTGCAGTTATTCCTGTCATTCCAGGGTTACTTCATGCATAAACTTACATAGGTTTTAAAATCATTTGTGTAATGATGGCATGGTTCACTCTGTATTCATAAACAATAGCCATGTTTCCATCCAAACAAATTTATCATAACTTAATTTTTCTTAGTTTTCGTCTCGTTTTCATCGGTAGAAACTTGTTCACAAAAATTGTGATGAAACATATTCGTCAACAAAATTAACACTAAGGACTTGCTCAAACGGATACGGTGAAATTGACAATATCATTGCTATTCATATCAAGGTGCTGAGGAAGCTTCTAGAGCTACAATTCAGGTACTACTATTGTGTGTTTGGTTTCTGACACATACTATAAGCTTTAGACCAATCACAGATGACTGAAATAATGCGGCACTTTAGAATTTTTAAATGTATCTATTATGTATAAGCAGGGGCGCTGCTGGGGTGGGAAAAGTTGGGCCGGTTCTAAGGCGATATTATCAACTACACCGCCCCCCACACTTTCATCCACATAAGATTGACAGAGGCCCTGTGCCGGCCAGTGACTAAAGCCTTTATTTATAAGAGTGTACGGTTTGAACAATACCTTTGTTTGAGCACTGTGAGGAGCGCTGTGAGGAAGAGCTGGAATTTGGGTGTCTGGCCACATGATGTGGAATAGCGTTCTTTATCCAGGTTATTACTCTGTTCACACATTGAAAAAAGACAATAATGTTACTTAGACCAATCTGTTAAAGAAACACTCCACTTTTTTTAAATAGATTGATTTTACAAGTCACCTAGAGTTAAACAGTTGAGTTGACCATTTCTGAATCCATTCAGTCAATCTCCGGGTCTGGCGGGAGCAGTTTTAGCTTAGCTTAGCATAAACCATTGAATCGGATTAGACTATTAGCATCTCACTCAAAAAAATTTAAATAGAGTTTTGATCATTTTCCCATTTAAAGCTCAAGTCTTCTGTAGTTACATTGTATTCTAAGACCAATGGAACATGAAAATTTGCTATTTTCTAGAGTGATATGGCAAGGAACTATTCCTTCATTCTGGCGTAATAATGAAGGGACTTTGCTGCTGGACCATGGCTGCAGCAGGCGCAATCATGTAATGCAGCGCTGTTACCAAGATCACAAGATCAGCAACAAAGCCATCAGCAACAAAGCCATGGCAGCAACAAAAGCCATGCCCCTTGATTATTACGCCAGAATAGAGTATCGTTCCTAACCATAACAGCGTAGAATAGCAACTTTTCATTTCCATTTCAAAAGCAACTTTTCATTTCCATCAGTAGATACAGAATACAGAATCAGAGTCAATCTTTAAATAGAAAAATTATTAAAAATATTTTTTTACATTTAATGAGTGAGATGCTAATGGTCTAATCCGATTCAATGATTTATGCTAAGCTAAGCTAAATGTGCTCCCGCCAGTCCCGGAGATTAGCTGAATTTAACTGTTTAGGAGACTATTTCCCAAAATAAGGTGTTCCTTTAGAGCAGTGTTTCCCAACCCTGTTCCTGGAGGCACACCAACAGTACATATTTTGAATGTCTCCCTTATTTGACCCATTAACTTCAGGTTTTGGAGTCACTTCTAATCTTCTGATGAGTTGATTCAGGTGTGTTTGATTAGGGAGAGGTTGAAAATGTGTACTGTTGGTGTGCCTTCAGGAACAGGGTGGGGAAATACTGCTTTAGAAGACATTTTGGTCAACTGGATCACAAGTAGACAAAGGAGACCCATTTCTTTTTACTCCAGGTGTTTTAATCGGTCTACAGTTTTAATCTATGTTTTTTGTCCACTTTTGACCAATTTCTTTGGAGAAGAGTCTGAGTAGATGTATATATAAAGTTTTTTTCTGATCTTCACATAATTTCACTCACTTTGGAGGGAACTGAGCAGAAATTTCCATCTCAGGTCCCTCATCTTCTGACACCAGTTCTACTACTGGTATGTGTGGCAAGGGCTCCATGTCTGGGGTAAAAAAAGATAGACAGTACATCCATGAAGTTAAAATGCTGAATAGCTCAATTGTTCAGGTCATGATTTTATTATATTTTAAAATGCAACCTGACTGATTCACACCTGAAAGGTCCTTGACATCATAAACCTGAAGTCAACAGAAAAGCGCAACGAAAACAGAACATAAGACAAATGAAAGTGCAGAAAAATTTCCATCTTGGTTCATTTGTATTTTTTTTTAATGTATCATAAAATATTATTCATGTTATTCATAATTATATTTCATTGAAACCATCTAATAGTGACATGTATAGTTTGAACCAAATATAAATTATATTAATAAATATATGAAATAGTTTTTGTTTACAAATGAATAATAATAATAATTGAATCGAGTTAATAATTATTGAAATTAATGAAATATAACCTGAAATGGACAAAAATTCGAAATCTATAATTATTATAATTATAATTTTATATATATATATATATATATATATATATATATATATATATATATATATATATATATATATATATATATATAATTTTATATTCTAATAAAAATAACAGAAATAAAGATCAAGTTTCTTCTTGAACTTTCCTTTATATATATATATAAATGAACAGTTATTGTTTAAATAAATAATAATAATAATAATAAAAATATTATTAATAATAATAATAATAATAATAATAATAATAATAATAATAATAATAATAATATAATGATTTTCTTTTCTTCAATATATGAATATTTTTTATTTTTTATCTTATCTTTTTAAAATTAAATTTCTCTAAATTAATATTTGATATACCGGGTATATGATGTTTATCTGTTTCAGTTATTTCTAACACTCCATTTAATAATTTCTGCATAAAATCAAGTCTTGCACATTTTGTTTAACCTCTGTGACTTCTTCTGATTCTGGAGGCTCTTCCCGCAAATATTTCTCATCTGGCTGCGGGACGACCTTTCCAATTCCCTGTGAGATCCAGCCAATAACACCAGTCCTGTCAAACATACTGTATAAGTCAAATGGCTGAAATGATTCTGGTGTGCTTGATAAGAGAAAGTGTAATGTTATTGGCTTACTTTTCTCCAGATCCTTCATCCTGCAGCGCCTAAAAAAACAAATGAAAGAAATCAAAACACTCAAAAAAGAGCACATTAATGCAAGACACTGCAGGTAAGAACAATTTTAGCATTCATCTGCCAATTTTGAGGTCGATTTTTGGCTTTTCCTAAAGTGTTTTTCAGACTAATGTAAAGGATAATATCTAAAATTCACTTTTAAATGTCACTTTTTCCTGTAGATTTCAATTGCAACTCATTTCCTCAACAATGAGTATTATTTTCTCCTGCATTCAGCCATAAATCTTAACATAAACCAAAATTCACATTTTCATTTACATCTGTGTTCTGTTGGTTTTTACGGAGGGATTTCTGGATACATAATTTGTTTAAAAGTATATAAAGAAACTAGAAATTGCAAATATTTTATGTCTGTTCACTGTATTTCTCAATTATGGAGTGATAATAGGGCATATTTAGTTAAATATTGCATCATTGGCATATTTAAACATAGATTTTTCAAAATTAGTTTTTTATCTTAATGTAATCAATCAACCGGGAAATTATGTTGACATTAATATTTCTTATTTTGCATCACTGATGGTTTAATAAAGAATAAACACATCAGATTATTTAAAAATAATTGGACTTTAACAGTTTTGAGTTATAAACTGCATGTTTTAATGGCTTTTAAGAAATATGTGTGTATTGTGAAATATAAAATGTGCTGGCAACATGCTAAATCATGCTAAAATGTGCAAATTTGTGATACGATAACAACATACAACTTGCCAAAACATTCTAGTGACATCCTAGCAATCAAATTAATTGAAACTATCTAATAAGAACATGTACAGTATGTGTAGCGGAGGCCAGCTAGTGAAATCCTGTGCAGGTAAACCTCACTCCTCTGACCTCTAAAAGGTGCTCTAGCGACAGATGCTATAGAGGCCATAGTCTTTAGCCTCTTTGTTAGAGCAACTGACCCCCATGTGGAAAGTCGCCAGTTTGATCCCAGCTTAGAGCGAGTTGGGTGGAGTAGGACTGGCAGGGTTACATTGGTGCCGTGACCCGGATGGGAGTGAGGTTTAGGGGGTGAGTGTAACGAAAGTCAGCTAGTGAAGTGCTGTGCAGGTAAACCTCACTCCTCTGACCTTTAAAAGGTGCTCTAGCGACAAATTCTAGAGATCATGGTCTTAAGCCTCCTTGTTAAAGCATCTGACTCCCATATGGAAAGTCGCTGGTTCGATCCCAGCTTGGAGCTGGTTGGGTGGTGTAGAACCAGCGGGGTAACATATAGTACAGGTACAAAATTCACAGCTTTATTTATATCTGTATTCTGTGGGTTTGTACAGGGCATTTGTTGTTTATTAATAATTTGCTCTAATATTTTATTTATTTTATGGCTGTTAGCAGTATTTTCTCAATCTGATGTGTGATGAGGGCATAGTTGATTAAACAATACAGATTGTCTATTTTAGACAGGACATTACTATGGTTTTAACTTTTGTAAATAAATAAATAAATAACGCATGAATTTCATATTTTTTTAAATATCTGGTTACTTGTAATTCATTACATTATTTTAATGTAATCAATGAACTGTGGAACATTATGACTTGATTTTTGACCCTGTTCACCTGCAGTGTCTTGCTTTAATAATATGAAATAAAAATGACTTATGAAAAATCCTGTACTTTAGCATCAGAACTGGCTCTTGGGAGAAGTGGGCTTCCTGCTGGCTGAGGGAGTGCGCTCGCAAAACCATTGGATAGCCAATTTAACATACCAGCCTGGACACTGAAAGACACACAGATATTGCCGATATTTAGATTCAAACATACACAGATTGTGTTTGTGGATGACACGAGTTAAGACTCACCTGCCCTGTGAGGTTTGAGACGATTGGTCATCCTCTCTGCCTGTTCTGGATGAGTTGACCTTGTCTGCATGACAATAAGCAAGATTATGGGTTAGTGTTTTTATTATAATATTGTTACATTCTAGATTACTGGATAAATATTGTTAGATAAATGTAAAGCCATAAACCCAAAGATATGTCACACCTATCATTTTTTTTGTTACTCTATTTATAGTTTTGTGCTTGGGAAAATCATAATTTTTGTTGTGTTCTACAAACTACTATTGTAATTTTATTCTTTTTTTTTTTTGTTTAAATTAATAAAAAAAGATGCCATGTTGTGAGAAACAACATTAAAGGTGCAGTATGTAAATTTGACACCCAGTGGTTAAACTAGGTATTACATTCCTGAATTAAAACTAACGCAAGCACAGGTTGCCAGATTGAGGAGCGAGTCTGACCATTGATTCTAAACGCTGATTGAAATCGTGAATTAAATTAAAGCAATGGCACGCGAGAGAGGGAATATTTTCCATAATAAATGGAGTTTTTGTTCTAACCAACACCTTGAATTGATTTATTAGAAACGGCTTCTTTTTCTTGTAGCTGGACAACAAGATAAACTGTGATCCCCTCAGGGCCACCTCATGTGCTTTATTCAGTGTTAGATGCTAATAATGTGAGTTTGAATGCCATGTTTGATGACATTTATTGCCATACTACTGAAAGCAACAGCAGATAGTTCACCTCAGATCTTCAAAATCAAATCAACCGTTTGAAATTGACCTTTAGAACTGTGAATCAAAACCAACACATATCAGTGATTCAGCATGTCCATTTAATAGTGTTAAAGTGGTTTAATATGTATTAGTTAGATTATAAACCGTACCATTTTGTGAGTGAGTGCATATTCTGTTCTTCTGAATGGCTGTATTTAAATTTCTGTCGTGTGTCGTCTGGTGCAAACAGCCAAATTGCTCATCACTGCAAATCTCATCTTGTACCGTGTTGTTAGGACATGGGGTTACAATGTAACCTGCTCACCTAATGTTTCGCTCGTAATATTTATATTATTTGCTAATTAATATCCTCATGTGGAACTCTGAATCTGTATCATTTTGGAGTGTGCTACTGTCCACCAGAGGTCGCATTTCGTTCACGAGAACATGCTTTGAGAGGCTTTCTGAATGAATAAATGAAATACGCTGATGAATGAAATAAGGCAACCCGGGGTGCTGAAATATAATTGGCTAAACTGGCATTGGGCAGGTTAAAAGAACCAACACAAAGACAGCGTTCTGGCACGGAAAGCACATTTTCAAAGCAGAAAAACTGACTTCAGCATGGTTTTTCAGACAAACAAGAATGTTCACTTAGCATGTTTCTTAAACATTTGCAAACATATTATGGTATTTTTATGCTTTAGAAGAGCCAAAAACTTACAGACAGTACATTTAAAATAGCAAACATTATAATAAGAAAGTAATATTTTGTGGAATAACCCTGATTTTCAGTTTCAGAAGAAATGAACAGAAATATAGAACAGATATATATAATAATTTTACTCAAACAGATGCTTAGTAAGGTTCTGTACATCTCATAGCTGTATATGTAAATATACAGTACATGAATTAAAATAAAAACTAATTCAAACTACAGTGTAAAACTACAGTAGTATCTCAGTAACTCTAAAACAATACTGCTACAATAATGAAAAAGTGCTGTAAATGTACCTCGATTTGATGTTTTTCCATTCTTTATAAAAAACAAAACAAACAAGAGACACAGTTTAAGAAAATGTATAAATCAGAAGATTTATGTGGACATTAATCATTTGTGCTCTTTCCACATTTGATTGATCCTTATATGGGTTTATGAAAGAATAAACACTTGTTTAATCAGAGTAATACAAAATATACTTTTTAACATTGTATAAGAGAAAGCTAAGAAAAGGTAGGTCATAAACATGCAGATTTTAATGGGTTTTAACTTTCTGAAACGATATAGCAGTATTCTAGTGGATAGTGAAATATTTTAACATGCTATCATAGCAGCTTACTAAATCATGCTAACTATGCGTGCTAGGAGATGCTAATAGTGTAGTACTAAAAACATACCAACAACATGTTAGAATATCCTTAGCTATGTAATTTGTTTTTGGAAAAGTATTGAAAACATAGTAATACGGCAACCTTAGCAACAGGGCAAAACAAGCTAGCAAGAAACATCTTTCTCCATGAAATGTGCTAGCATTACCCACATAAAACAATAGCTGAATATAGCATGAATTATCCAGCCTGATCTCATGAGGAAACGTAACTATTTTATGTTTTGTCAGTTTAGTGGCTAATTTGTACAAATTCAGTTGAAATTATGGTATGAAAATGTAAGATTTTTAAAAGAAGACATGGCACTAAACCCCGCTCCTAGACCCAAAAGTCATCAGGGGATAATCATACTAAATTGTACGAATGAGATCATACAATTTTATACAAATTAGCCATTAAATCAAAAAGTTACGAATTGCCAACAGATAGCATTGGAATTATCTCAACTACCTGCTTGCAATAGCTTATTTACAAAGTCTGAGATACATTTTGTATCAATCAGAATATTATCACTGTTAAATTTAGTCAAAAATTACATTCAGGTATGTATGATGAGCGCAGGTTGGGTTTGTTTGGTAATAATGTGCTAAAACACACTATTGTCATGCTAGAAAAACCTGTAGTGCTTGATTTTTTTAGAACCTGCTAACAGTGCTCCAAAAATGTTAGCAGCGTAATATTAAAGGACAACAGAAAATGATGTGGTGATGATTGGGATCAGATAGATCACTTGCATCATCCACAAAGACACCATGACCCATGACAGGTTTAGCATTAATCAAATTATTCACAGCATTAAATAGTCACAAATATTACTGAGGTGTGTATTATGAATGCATTTTAATGAACTTGTGGGTTTACCGATGTAATAGCCTCGTCCTCCAGATCATCCTGTGTATTAGGAGCATGTGGCACAACCTTCGCCACCCAGTTAAACATCCTGAAAGGAAAACAGGATTTAAATATCTCTTAAATACACATACAGTGTTGGTAACGATAAATAAAATCCTATTGTTTGAATCAACATGGAGTAAGAATGGAGGTCTTAGCCTCAAATGAGTGACAACTGATTATGTTTCATCCTCGTCAAGCTTAGCTTAACACCCAGGACCCTGCCTCAGTGCTAATGCTAGTCTTATTTGCTTGAGTCGACAATATTTAAAGGCTCTTGTTGCTAATATTTCATATTTGGGAAAGCCCAATGAAGTCGAAGTTGTTTGTCCAAGTTTGAGGGCATGTTTCCAGGGAAACCCCACAACAGATTCAGAAATAGAATGATGTCATTTTTTGCCACATCCTTTAGCAAACAAAAGTTTGATAAGCATGTTGGAGAACAATGAACATAGGTTTTGGATTAGTTCTCATGGCTGCTTGCTGTAAAATTGTCAGGCATGTTTGGAAGCAAATGTCACACTGGTACGGGGATGTTTTGAAGGATACTTAAGGTCTGTTATGGAAGCCATTTATGATTAGCATTGATTAGCTAGTGGTGAATGGATTCAATCTGTGCTTGTGTTATAAAGCAAAATGAACACTCCAGGCCCAGCAAAAAACTAACATTGCCCTAACACTAGATTTAGGTACCCGTTCGGTTATTTAAAAATAATAATAAGGTTTTCAGAAAAAAAAACGGTAGCATGGTGTTGTTAGCATGATGCTAACTTTTCTGTGTTAGCACATAAAATGGTACAAAATTACGTCTGTTGTTAGAATGACAATAAGGTTTTAATGTGTCTTGCTTGCCTCAATATTCTAAATGGGTCAATGTCAAAGTGATTGAGGTGGCCAAATTGAAAGTGAAAATTCTAGCACAAATGTAAAGGATCTTTTTAGTGAAACAGAGCCAGATAGGATGAAATTAGTGAAACATTTAATGGGACATTCTACCGGAAACGTACATTTTCACTTATAAAAAATGTGACAGGACCTGACTTAAGCTTGTTACCCTCAAAAAATCCTACAAAACAAGCATAAAATTATACAATTCAAAGATAGAACACATCCTTGATCACTGTCAGCTTCTCTGTCAAATGATGTCACTTTCAAGTCATTGCCTTAAAGGTGTATTTGTACGCATTTTATGTTAAATTTAAGGCAAATGTGACAGGACTGACAGAAACATGGGGACAATTGTAAATTAATTGATTAAAAACAAACTTAAACATGCTATTTCTGAAGGATTTTTTTTAAATAACTGTTTTTATCATAACAAAACTATTAAAGCTGTAGGTTCAATTGGGCTGAGGACAAGGACAATGACAGGGTTTGTACATTTGTAAAGTGTTTTTAATAAAGAAACAAAATCCGAGAACCAAATTAATGACATATTCCTTTACAGAACAGCTCACAGAAATCAACCATCGGTCCATTTTAGAGATTTTTGGGATGAAATACTTTTTTTTCACTGTATTTGTTTTTATTTCAGGGACATATCATGAACGTTTCTGGTAGAATGCCCCTAATATATGAATGTTGGTTTACAATAAGAAGGTTTAACAACGGTCAGTAACTAATACAAACTATTCAACGTTTTACTCATATGAAAATATGATATAATTTATGTGATTCATGTAATCCTTGTGACCAGACAAAAATAGTTTTGAATTTTCAACAAATTTGTAATAAATAAGATGTGGAATTTTTTAAATATTTGCAAGGACTCAAGACATGCTTATGGCCTTGGCTTAGCTTACGTAACAAGTAGATCATTTGGAAAAGAGTCATTAAGCAGTTCAAAATTGACAAATATTTTGTAACAGCATACATCTTTACTATTTGACACAAATGTTGTTCCTTTGTACATTATATTTGTCAAATCAGGTTGAAAAAACTGTATCTTTTTGATACACATGTATATTTTGACATGTGTCCCCTCCATCTAAATCGCCATAATGTAAAGTATTTGATTATGTATATCAAGTCCACTTGCAGAAACTTCGGAAATTTTATTAGTGTAATGCTGAAAGAATTACTATACAACACAAATACAAGTCCTAAAACACTTTTCGGATTTAAATGACTGCTGCAGCTTTATCAACTTTTATTTATTATAAACATTTGACAGGGTAAACAAGTATTATAACAAACAAATTTCTTACCTGAATGTTTAGCAGTGGCTGGGCATTCCGTGAGGATTGACACCATTCAGAGCGGACTTCAGCAATCTGTTAGGATTAGGATTGAGGCAGGACTGGCCTAACAGGATTAAATCTTGAAGGACAGTGCTACCACTCAGAAGATTATACTAAAAAACAATGGAAACTGTTAACAAGATACAATGAATGGTACAGTTAATGTCAAGAAAAATGGTTACATTCTGAAATAGTAAAGTTTCAGTTTTGAATTTGTTTGTAGGCTATATGCTTAAGAGTTTTTCCTCTAATAAAGTATGTAATTTTTTCCAAGTAAAAGTTGACATTTTATATTAGCTTGCTTTGCTTACTGGCCTGATTTACGAACTAGTTCGAATTAGCATATATAGCTAATAATAATAACCAGGAAGTAGGTCCATGTGAACTACACATGATATAGAAAGTTCATTATCTCAGTTCCAGTATGAGGGCTAACTTAACTGTGGTGTTAGATGGGATTTAAACACATTGCAGGATAGCCTACGTCGTCAGTTCCCCGCAGTGAGATTAAATCTTTAGCTAAGCTTCAGACAGAAATATGTATCATACAGAAAACAAAGTTTTGCCAACAGCTGGTAAGATTTGGGTTTGATGTAATTAACTAATCAGAGCTAACAAGAAGGAATCAGCAGAAAGAACGCTAATTCACGCTACATGCTGAATTAATTAACTTAAACTCCCTTTCTGTTTCTAGCACCTGAACTCTGTACTCAGCTCCCATAAAATGTAGGACAGTTTACATTGATTCATTGACTTTTGAGATTGACCGCATCTAACTTGTTGCTTTCAAAAGCCAATGCTATGGCTATGCCCGGTCTGAGCAGCTAAACGGCAGCAGATCCAATAATGGGATAAAGGTAGGATAAGCTCTGAACCAGCGAAGGCCCGACGCAACTGATCAAGGGCAAGCTGATGCCTTACACACACAAACCGCAGCCGTTTTCAGGTAAACTATAAACTGATCTCAGGTAAGTTCCTGAAGAGTGCATCTTTCAGCACCTTCTACCATGTCGCCATTGCGTCCTCGAATTTGATTGGAGGAAGCGCAGAAGAGAGTTAATCTAATCCTCTAACAGGATATTGCTGGAGAGAGTGAAGAGAGGAGGTCCCATGAGTTTGTTTGGGAATTAAAATGAGAAAGGGTGTAACTGGCTTGCTCTGGTTTTTATAACTGATTGTGGTGTTCAAAGTAAATTCTGAATACAAGCAGAGAAATATGGTATGTTTGAGCATGTTGGGGGTGATTATGCATTTCCCTCATTTGACAGGTGTGATGTCAAGTAAAAAGAGCCAAAATGGCTGCCGATCCAGTGAGCCACTGCTGGTAGATGTTGGAATTACACCATCTAATTTTAAAAATGCATCTTTTTTGGATGAGTCCAGCCAATAATCCAATTGCGACACTAGGGGGAGAATCAACAAACAAATGTTTGGTAATAATTCATATAAAAATGTACAATGGACATTTTGCAAAGAGTATAGGCTAACTGACTAGCAATATGTGAAGCTAATTTAATGAAAACCCTGCTGAGTAGTCATTTGAATAGAAACATATTTAGCGCATTAAAAAAGTCAATAATAATAATATGTGCAAAATATATAGTCTATGCTAGCAGGCTAATTGGCTAGTAAAATGCTAAGCTGGTTTACTGAATTAGTAGGTAACCCTAAACCTAACTTTTCGCATTGCCTGATCAAACAAAAACTCTATGTATATAAAAAAACAGTAATTGGCTAGCAGCATAGCTACGCTAATTTCTGAAAGAAAAGCTGTGTGATTTGTAATGCCTCATTACACAAAAGTATTCCAGTATTACTGAAATTTTTTGAAGTGTGTACAGTCAGATATTTTGAAGGTTTAAATGGTTAACAGCATGTTTGTTATGATTATCAGTGATCTAGCAGCTGCAGATCACTAATGGACTACAAATCCACCATTTATGGACTACAAGATCCAGTCATGCACCATACACACACAACTGGCGGATTTGTAGTCCGTTAGCAATCTGCAGCCGCTAGATCACTGATAATCATAACAATGTTAACATGTTGTATAAACATATACATTTTGTGTACAAGCTAAGCTAACAGACTGGTTAATAGAATGCTTAGCAATAGGGATGCCCTGGTCGATCGGCCGAAGATCGGTATCGGCTGATAATCACGTTTAATGACTCGATTGGTACTCGCCAATTTGGCCAATCTCATGAACCGATTGCTGGTATTTGTTCATGAGTTTACAAGCAGAGGAAGACGCACATGCGCTCCTGTATACAGGGTTCATACACATTTTTACTACTAAAATTCCATGACTTTTCCAGAACTTTCAAGTAAATTTTCATGACCTATTGATTCCTGTAATGTCTACATATACATGGTAAATGAAAAGTAAAACAGTGCATGTTCAAATTTATTACAACATATCATAGAACAATCTATTTTGTTTACATTTGTTTTTATATCTATGTAAAATTGATTTTGATAATGCTTAAACAGCATTAATAATGTGAAAGCATGTTTTTGGCCAAGGACAGAAAAGAAGTAAAGACAACCAAACTATATTCAAGTTAGGGCTGCACAATATATCGTTTCAGCATCGATACTGCAATGTGTGAATCCGCAATAGTCACATCGCAGGACATGCAATGTTAAATTGGGATTATAGTTTAATATAGAGTTAAATAATGTAAAAGTTTATCATCTGCATGCATTTTTAAAGAGATAATTCACCCCAAAATTACTTACCATTTTCATTACACCCTTCACTTGTTTCAAACATTCTTTTTTTAAAAAAGAACACAAAAAGAAGACAATTTAATAACTCCTATACGTTTTAAACAAGTGAAGTGTAAGTAAATAGTGAGTACATTTTAGTGTGAGTAAACTGTCCCTTTAAGGCCTGTGACTGTGTGAACAGTTCAGAATTTCAAAGTTTAAAACTACCGACCACAAGTAATTGTTTGTAACTTTAATAAATATTAAATAATGTACAATGAAGACTATGCAATGTTGATTATATTTTATTTATCTATGCTTGTAATTTATGTTATATATTATTCGAGATTCACTCCTCTACAAAACCCCCCACAATCAATACACATAAACCTGTTAAATCATCTGGTAAAATTGTATTGACATCGCAATATACTGTAAATCACAGAAATACAAAATATCGTAATGTCAGATTTTTCAAATATCGTGCAGCCCTAATCCAATACAGATATTTGTTAAAACTAATTTCCATGACTTCACCTAAACATTGTTGGTTTTTCTGTTTTTCCAAAACTTTTCCAGGCCTGGAAAATGCCATGTCAAAATTCCATGACTTTTCCAGGTTTTTCATGACCGTATGAACCCTATGGGCCGTATGGACCGTGTAAATGATGCGTGGGGGCGCTAGCGATCAATGCGCTCGCGTCACGACAGCTAAAATATATACAGATGCGGTGCGATCTCTGTCTATACAGTCTGTTGGTGCGACTCGCGTGACTGATGCTCTCTTTGTTGCAAGTGCAACCATTGTATTTACCATGTTTTGAGCTGCTGTGACATGAGCGGAGCAATTTTTAGTTCTTACCCATTTTTATATCTGTGGTGTTATTTTCTGTAAAGCTGCTTCAGGCCATGACATGTTCACATGGTAAAAAGAGATGTGTTTAAGGGATTATATGCAACATCCTTAATTTATTCGCTTAGGTAAGGCGAGATCTCCACTTAAGTATAATTTTTAGAGGGAAAATGTGCTTTATGCATCCTAAAGCTTGAAGCATTAGAATCAGTACTCGGTATCGGTCGATCACCATGACAAGGAATCAGTACTCGGCTGCAAAAATCCAGATCGGATCATCCCTACTAAGAAAGTATACAAAATGGTTAACTAGTGTAGATATTGTGACACCTCAAACAAAAAGTATTATGTTTAAAACATATTTGAACATTTACAAAGGGTATGAAGTAGAAAACTGTCAAACAAGCTAACATGTGCTAGACTAGTTTACAAAAGTGTAAATAAGATAGCGGTTTTATGCCAAATCAAGCAAAGACATAGTACAAAAAAATATACATTTGCAAATGATATACATTTAGTTAGCAGGCTAATTAGCAAGTGTAGTCTTAAATGGTATCTTAAGCAGCAGCTTTGTGAAAGTTTAACTTAAAAATAATACAGAGAACAAGACTGAAGTTTGGTTATAAACTATTATATGTAAATTTCGTTTAAAAGATGCAACAATTCAAGCATGAGTATCTCTGCATGAAAAATTAATTATAGACTATGATTATATATATTTTTCTTTTTTAAATATTTCCCAAATAATGTTTAACAGAGCAAGTAAATTTTCACAGTATGTCTGATAATATTTTTTCTTCTGGGGAAAGTCTTATTTGTTTTATTTCGGCTAGAATAAAAGCAGTTTTTAATTTTTTATGAACCATTTTAAGGTCAAAATTGTTATCCCTTTAAGCACATTTTTTTTCGACTGTCAACAGAACAAACCATCATTAAACAATAACTTGCCTAATTACCCTAACCTGCCTAGTTAACCTAATTAACCTAATTAAGCCTTTAAATGTCACTTTAGGCTGTACAGAAGTGTTTTGAAAAATGTCTAGTAAAATATTATGTGCTGTCATCATGGCAAAGATAAAAGAAATCAGTTATTAAAACTATTATGTTTAGAAATGTGGGGAAAAAAAACCTTCTCTCTGTTAAACAGAAATTGGGGGAAAAATAAACAGGGGGGCTAATAATTCTGACTTCAACTGTATATACATAAAGTACATAGGATTTGTGGGCATTTTATGTTCTTTCTTCAAGTGGAAAGACTTTGGAATTGAATCAATGGGTGATCGACTGCACTTGGCATTTTCTGCACAATAGCAGGAAGAAATCTTTTACCCAACACCACCATAAGGTAACTGATATGCTTAGAATAAAAACGCACCTCATATAATTAAAAGTGTTATTGTGCTCAAACAAAGGAAGTGCAGAATCAGCAGAGGAAGTTCAAAATTAAAGGCATGCTTACATCCGTATACTCCATTTTATTGTGAGCAAGCTATATACCAGATAATATCTGTGAACGAAAGCAATACATGCCCTGCATGATTTACTCGATTGTTAATACAAAACAATGCAAATCAACACATCAATATTCAAAGGTGAGTTTTTCATTGGCACTACAAAAAGCACATTCATATTGACACACGAAATACAAACAAAAATGACACAGGTTTAAAACACGAAAGGCCACAAGAGCAAACATTTGCTTTTTTCTCTCAGATTCGTGCGAATGCAGCAAAAAGTGAAAATAAAGTACATTTCCACCACAGTGGTGATGGTCTGCACTATTAAGGCACAGATTCAGCCTTGAAAGGCACTGACGGACTCAATCCGAGGCCAGAAATGGCTCTCAAAAACAAAACTGGAAGTGCAGCGAGGAAAACAAAGTCCCACAGGAAGACAAATACGAGGGGGGAGAAAGTAGTAGGGGGTGCGCTAATGTAGGTCACGATGACAGTACGACTACGCCTCAAATCTCTTCCCCCTCCTCTTGCTCACTCAGTGGAACTCAGGCAGAGGAAATGCTGGCAGACTACAAACCCCCATCCCCCTCTGTTTCTCTCCATAAAGTCCAAAATCAGCAACATCTGTGTAATGCAAGCCAGGCTCCACAGGGAAGAGACTATAAACCCAGCTAAATGTGCATAGGGCAATTTATTAAGCCTGACTTTCTTTTAGCATTGCACTTTCTGCAAGACCTCGACATGGAGTTTGTGGTTTCCTCTATTATTGAGGCCGGTTAGTAAAGGATGTAAAGAAATGTGCTGATCTGGACTTGTTTTTGTACATCCAACATTTCCCACACAGTGTCTGAAATCACTATTGATGACCGGTCCAAAAATCTGTTCTTTATACTCTCACCAGCTACTTTATTAGGTACACTTTGTTAGTACCGAATTGGACCACTTTTGCCATAATAATGACTTAACGCTCACGCACACCAGGACGAATATTGCAGGAGATTATCGTTGATGTTTAATGCCTTGTAAGTAAACAAAGGCTGCTAATGTGAGTGTGCACTGCACACCTATGCGCAAAACCAGGAATCAAAGTGTCCTTAAAAAAAACATCTCAGGCTAATTTGTGTTGGTTTGAAGCTCTGCGTTAAAAACTGGCCGACCAGTGAGATTGGTGCATTTGTTCACAGGCCCTGAGCTACAGAAATTTAACAAACACAATTTGGTGGCACTAAAGCACAAAATGATCCAGCCTAGCACAAAAGGAATTAAGAAACCAGTTTCACTTTATCCACATACTCTTTATGTTACAGCCTTTTTCCAAAACGGATTAATTTATTTCCTCAAAATTCTACACACAATACCTCATAGTGACAATGTGAAAAAAAAAGATATTTTGAAATTGTTGCAAATTTATTAAAAATAAAAACCTGAAAAATCACATGAACATGAGTATTCACAGCTTTTCTTGAGATGTTTCAGCAGCTTAATTGGAGTTCACCTGTGTTTAATTCATTTGTTTTTACATGATTTGAAAAGGCATACACCTGTCTATATAAGTTCCAGGGTTGACAGTGCATGTCAAAGCACAAATCAAGCATGACGACAAAGGAATTGTCTGTAGACCTCCAAGACAGGATTGTCTTGAGGCACAAGGCTGGGGAAGGTTACAGAAAAATTTCTGCTGCTCTGAAAGTTCCAATGAGCACAGTGGCCTCCATCATCTGTAAGTACAAGATGTTTGCAGCAATCCACCAATCAGGCCTGTATGGTAGAGTGGCCAGTTGGAAGCCACTACCCACCTGGAATTTGCCAAAAGGACTAGTCAGGATAGCGGGAAAGATGAATGCAGCAAGGTACAGAGACATCCTGAATGAAAACCTGCTTCAGAGTGATCTTGACCTCAGACTGGGGTGACGGTTCATCTTCCAGCAGGACAATGACCCAAAGCACATTGCCAAAATATCAATAGAGTGGCTTCACAACAACTCTGTGAATATCCTTGAGTGGCCCAGCCAGATCCCAGACCTAAATCCTATTGAACATCTCTGAAGAGATCTGAAAATGTACACCGTTGCTTCCCATTCAACCCGATAGAACTTGAGAGGTACTGCAAAAACGTACGGGCAAAAATGACCAAAGACAGGTGTGCCAAGCTTGTGGCATCATATTCAAAAAGACTTGAGGCTATAATTGCTGCCAAAAGTGCATCAACAAAGTATTGAGCAAAAGCTGTGAATACTTATGCACATGTGATTTTTCAGGGTTTTTATTTTTAATTGCAACAATTAAAAAAAAAAATTCACATTGTAATTATGGGGGATTGTGTGTAGAATTTTGAGGAAATAAATTATTTTAATCCATTTTAAAATAAAGCTGTAACATAAAAAATGTGGAAAACGTTTCTGGATGTACTGTAAAGATGGATATACTGTGGTCCTTAAGACATGGACACAGATAGCAATAGTGCTCTGGTAGGCTGTGATGCTTCTCAGTCAGTACCAAAGGGCCCAAAGTTTGCCAAAAAAATATCTCCCACACATTACACTACCATCAGATTTTTACAAACATTTACAAAGCAGGATGGATCTTTGCTCAGATGTTGTTTACACCAAATTCTGACCGTACCTCCCAAATGTTTCAGCAGAAATGGAGACAAGGCTACCCTTTTCCGATCTTCTAGTGACCAACTTTGATTAGCCTGTTTCAATTGTAGCTTTAATTTGCTGCTCTTAGCTAACAGGACTGGTGTGCTCTTCTTATGCTGTAGCTCACCTGCTTCAAGGTTAAATGTGTTATATATTCACAGATGCTTTTCTGCAACCTGTCTAACCATTCTCCCCTAAACTTTGGCATTTGTATCAACAGAACTGCTACTAAGTGAATATCTCTTTTTTTAGACCAGACCATCCTCAGTAACCTATAGAGATGGTTCTGTGTGAAAATTGCAGTAGAGCAGCAGTTTCTGAAATACTCAAACCAGTCTATCTGAAACCAACAATCATGCCACGGTCAAAGTCATTCTCTTGACTCTTCAGCCGATCATCTTGGCCATGCCTACATGAAGCAATGGAGTTGGCTAATGAGATATTCGTTCACAAGCAGTTGAACTAGTGTACCTAATAAAAGTGTAGTATGAATGAGACATGTCTCTGTCATGTGACCTACAGCATGGCCTCATTGAAGTGACCAGTGGATGTGCACTTCAAAATATTATCGGAAGCAGTTAGTTGTCCTCTTACTTTTCACCTACTTGTACTATGAATTTGGAAACACTACTTGGCTCACGTAAAGTTTCACCTACTACATAGTGTAGAAGTAGTTCTTTTTGGACACATAGTCAGTGACCAGGCTCAAAAGGAAAACATAAAACCTCGCAGACAGATGAAATCACTCGCAACATCACAAGCAAACAATTGTAAAACTATAAAAAGTGCAATTTCTACTTTGGGAACAGGGAGTTTGATTGGATGAGCACCAGGAACAATCAAACGACAATGTGTGTGTCTCGTAGAAAACGTATGTGCGGAAATATTTAGGAGTGTGAACGCTGTCAGACCCACTGCTGCAATGACCTTTTGCAGTGAACTAACACTTTGGGTGTCTCTTTCCTCTGTAGTGTGGTGATGATGACATATATCACTCCCAGAATGCACAGCACAAGAACCAAAGGCACAATCACCAAGATCAGTGTTATGATGTGTTTATCATTGTCGTTCACTCTCAGAATAACATCTACTTCCTTTTTCTCATCCTCTTCATCATTGTTTCTCTCATCTGGATCTTCTTCGTCGACACCATTTTTGTAGTCCTCAGGGTCTGGATTGTTGTCAGTCATATCAGGCGATTGGTGGTCAGGATAGATCTCTGGTTCTACATCAAAGTGTACTCGGCATCCCATGAAGTCGTTTAAAATGGATCTCGGGTATCCAGAATCAATCTTCATTCGCTTGTTGTCAAACCTCCAGTATTTGGTGCCTTTGTAGAAGTACGTGTAAGCTGTGTGGAAAAGAGTTCAAATGCCAGTGAGTGTAAATGAAAACACAGCAGTGACTAATATGACTAAAATTCCATGCCATCGTCGCCAAATCTTTGATCAAACGAGATTCTAGCCAATCACAGGCGGTCTCTGAATTCCACTGCTATAAAAAGACTTGCCAGAGACAACTGTGAACAATGGCATGAAATTAGAAGTGAGAGCAGAACATTTTCAAGTCAAAGGTCTTATTGCGCCCCAGTTTTTCAGCAATGAGGTCACATTTTCCCTACCAGTTTTGGATTAATGGACTTGTCTCTCTTTTTTCTAGTAATTTTTCAGGCAGCTTGACTCACCTCCATCATCGCTGAGGAAGGCCCCTTTTGGGGAAACAGGAATGGAGCCCCACACGCTCACTGGTTTAGGGTAATCTTTATCCATGGCACGAGATTCTTCACTAAACCGCCAATATCTTCAAAAGAAAGCAGTAATGGGCAAATAAAAGCATAATCACTTAATGCCAACACAAACTGGGTTAATTCGACAAATAATGTATTATTAAGTGTACAAACTGCTAATTATATATTTTTCATCTATAATATAAAATGTATGATATACTTTCTTTTTGCTAAATTACAATTAAGTTATAATTAATAATTTGTTTAATGAATCGTACTTTTTTGTAATTTACACATTCACATTATCACATTCATTTTGTTCTTAAAGTGCACAAGTAAAAGTCTCTTTTATTAACTAAACAACTAAACGTTTGTTTGAAATAAAACAAACTTAAAGCAAAATATTTACAATTTCATTACAAAAAAATATAATAATTCTTATAAAAAGGGATACTTTTGTTACTTAAATTTAACTCACTTAAATCAGATTTTTAGGTGTAAAATATGGATATTGATCTCACAAAATTTTGCATCAAAAACTTTTGTAATGAAATAAGATATCAACTTAGATTGTTTTTTCCTCACAATTTACATCTTGCAAATCTTTTTCTGTAAATTGTGATTCATTATAATTACACTGAATGAAGTTCTAATTTCTAAATAGTTCCATTTTCTTATGAATTAATGTTGACTTATATCTTGAGTTTATAACCCATTTTCTAGCCATAAAAAAACAGTTAGAACTGCAAGATGTAAAATCTGAATTCTGAGAAAGCCTATAAACTCTGAGACTAACAATTCTGAAAAAAAAGAAACGCAAGACAATTAAAAATATAAACAAGATAAATGTTATAATTCTGACCTTTTCTCTCTGAATTGTGATGTAAAAAGTAAGGATTCTGAGAAACAAATTCAAACTTAGCAGGGGGAAAAGTTACAAATATGAGATAATTATAATTTTGACATTTTTATGCAGTAATTCAATAATTGAACACTAAATAATTCAAAAAAATCATTCTTTAGGAAGTCACTTATTTAGTTTCTGAATGAATCAAGTGTCATTTTAATTAATTGGTTAAGCAAATAATTCAATGATTCACTCATTAAGATGGTCACTTCTTTCATTCCTGAATTAATCGATTGTTCTTTAAATTAATCAAGTAAATAATATGATGATACTCTCATTAGGAAAGTCAATTGTTGAAGTCTTGAATGAATCAAGTGTTCTTTTAATGAACTGGTTAAGTGAATAATTCAATGATTCACTCATTAATCAGCCACTTGTTTCCTTCCCAAATTAATCAGGTGTTCTTTTAATAAATTAAGTGAATAATTTGATAATTCGCTCATTAGGAAAGTCACTTATTTAAGTTCTGATTGAATCAAGTGATCTTTTAATGAGTTTGGTTAAGTGAATAATTCAATGATTCACTCATTATGATGGTCACTTGTTTCATTCCCGAATTAATCAATAGTTCTTTTAATAAATTAACTGAATAATTTGATAATTGGCTCATCATGGAAAGTCACTTATTGTAGTCCTGAAAGAATCAATTGTTCTTTTAATGAACTTGGTTAAATGAACAATTTAACGATTCACTCATTAAGTCAGCCACTTGTTTCATTCCCAAAAGAGTCAAGTGTTATTTTAATGAAGTAGTGACATGAATAATTCAACGATTCACTCATTAAAACAGTCACTTCTCTTGTGTCTCATTGACAAACGACCCACTGACACAAATTTTCTTTAATTTAAATCCGAGATGCCATCGCTGTTTATGTTCTTATGTTGACGACTCTCAAGAACTTCACACATCTGGTCTTTTCAGAGAGGGCCCCAGTATTGTTTACCTGTCTCCTCTGAAGAAGTACGTATATCCAGATGGCTCCCACCACACGGCCGTGTCCACTCTTTCAGGCATGCCTTGACCATAACGAAACAAGTCCTGAGGGTACCCTGGCTCCACGTCTGCTTCTCTGAAGAGCCAGTATTTACTTCCTGAAGGAGTGATAGTCACACAAAGAAAATTATATTAGCAGGGAAAGACTTGCATGGCTGAGAGATGATATCATAGAGCTCTCTGTTCAATTATTCACATGCACAATAGATGTTTTGTGCTAAAATGAATGTAATCTACACTACTAGTCAAAAGTTTGAGTGAGACTTTTTTTATGTTTTTAAAAAGACATTGTTTAAACTGTTTTTATGTTTTTTAACTGCATTTAAAAAAATAACTCATTGGATGAACCGAATTTAATTGAGGGCAGGATTTCCATCCAATAAATTTGTTTAGCACTAACTAAAAAGGTCTAATAATGCCATGTATGTCTATTATGTGTCATACATTTCTCCCACTTTTATTTGAAGTTATCCTAAATTAAATAAAAGAGCCATATTTAAGCATATTTCATGAGTTACTCATACAGTTGATTGAGACTGATCTCAGAACTCACTTTAGGACAGTTATCGCTCACTGAGCAAAGCAACAAACTGCATTTTTGCTAATTAAATTGTCAACACTCAAAGCATAGGTGCTTCTGCAAGGTTCTAATCTCAAAACTCAAAGCATTACATGGAAATCTTCTAAATCTTCAAACTAAAGTGAAGATTAATCTGTAACAAGTCTTTCTATTAACTTTAAACACCAAAGATTGCTTTTATTGTCAACATTTCCCTCTTATATTTCAATGAAAGACTCTAAAACACACAAGACATGTCACTCTTTTTGAAGGAGGAAAAGTGTAATGATCAATATGGTGAAAAAAGCTCCACCTACTAGTACAGGAGCCAATCATTGATTGTATATGGTGAATAAAGGCCGCCTTCTAGAACAGGAGCCAATAATCGATCGCTATAGGGGAGGGGCTCGGACCAGACGTGAGTCTGCAGATTTTGTGTGATTTAGACTATTAGAAATGAAACTAAATGGACAGATGTTGTTTAATTTTATTGATGATTCCTAATATGAAATTCAATTGTAAGCTTGGCAAGCAGTTTTGGAGAATTTAATGTTTCCCCATTCAAAGATGGCCACCAGGTGAAATGACTTGCCTTACAGCATGCTGGGAACAACAAATCCCCAAACCAGGTAGTTGGACCAACACGATTCCTTCATGTTGTCCCAACAGAAAAATGCTTAAGTTAACTTAATGGTTTACAATTTCAAGTGGACTGAACATAAAACAAATAAATTGGCCAAAATAATTACAAGAAATGTGTTGTTCCAGCTCATTTTAAACAGGTAGCTTGAAGAAGCAGCAGTAATATTTTTTTTGGGTGTGGACATGGTTTAAACTGTAAGTTGTTTAATGATTTAAAGCTGAATTGTATGCATCCTTAGTCCAGATTTCAGTGTCACGCAATCATTCAAAAATGATTATAATATAAATATTTGCTGTTTAATTATAATAGTTGTTACTGGTTCTCAACTATCAAATGTAATTATTAATGTTAAAATATTTTTTCCTACCATTGATCCTGAACCTTGCCTTTTTCCATTGAATGATCCCTGCAGGCACAAGATGTCAATATGACGTCATATTGACGTTGTACCCCAACATACTGCAACGTTGTGGGGATGTTGGATTTTGTTTGGAAATGAAAATCAGGTTGACGTCAGAACCCAACGGCAGGAACCTAGCTTTTCCATGTTGTCTCCCATCCAGGTACTGACGGGCGCAGCCCTGCTTAGCTTCAGTGGGCGACCATGTGAGTTGCAGAGAGCTAGCTGCCGGAACTTAAACTGTAATTTATTTCACAATTGTAGTTTTTACTATGTTTTTTAAATAAATAAATACATTTTTGTGAGCAGATAGGGCTGGGCAATTTGGCCTAAAATCAAAAACTCGATTAATTGAACATTTTAACTGAATTATAATTAATGAACAATTATCTAATTGATCTATTTTATTGTTTTACCCTCACTTGCCCACACTGACAGGTTTTGTACATTGAGAGATGTTTGAATGAAGGGTGCATTACTTAATATAAAAATAATTGAAGGAAACATACACTAACTACTATCTATGATTATTAATTGAACAACAACATTGAACAAATAAAATTAAACACACATTGCCTTACACCAACAGTCACTTTTTTCTTATAAAAAGAGAAAATAAATAACTTGCACTTTTGGATGCTTTCGGATAAACTCTTGCATACCCTGTAAATAATATTTTAAAAGCGCATTTCTTGCATCATCTGTAAACTAATATTTTTCAATCATTCATTCATTCATTTTTTTTCGGTTTAGTCCCTTTTTTAATCTGGGGTCGCCACAGCGGAATGAACCGCCAACATATCCAGCATATGTTTTACGCAGCGGATGTCCTTCCAGCTGCAACCCATTACTGGCAAAACAAATACTTTAATGTAAACAATAATTTTAATTTAATGGAAAACATGGCGTCTTAAGGCATCTCTGGTGCAGCCTCTAATCATCGCCAATGTAGTGTAAAGTAAGGCTCAAGAATGGATCCATCGTCCTACTTGCTCAGAGATCAGATGTGGCTGCAAAAGTATAAATCAGCCTTAACGTTGCAGGGTCACATGACTCCACACGCAGTAGGGAAAGTAATTGAAATATCGTCCTGGAAAAATTTGATCGATTATAGGTTCTGAATGTTGATTTCGATTACTTTTCGATTAATCGGCCAGCCTCATCAGCAGATTATACTTAATAATTTTTTTTTTTAGAAAAAACAATCCCACATTTTTGACTATGAATATACATAAACAACAAAATGATAACTGTAGCTCTTTTTACTAAACATTTCCTAAGGCAGCTTCTCCAGGTTTCTTGTGTCAAAGTGAAAACAGAGCAGTCAGCATCTGGAGCGGAGACTGACGTAATACAGGCGAAGTGCTGAGACGCTGCCAGACTTTCTTTCTTTCCCTCCGAGTGTTTTACAAGTGACATAATTTGACTTACAGCAAGAGAAACAGATGTTTAAAAGTAGAAGAAGATTAATATCTAGGAAATATTTGATTATTTTCGTGTTGTGTCATATTTAAAGATGTCATAGTCTATCATACTCAAATGAACAAGATGCACATGCCTGTTTTTTGGATCATATAACCGCTTCATTACAAAAAATAAATGGAATATAGAATAGAAAATAGAAGTTTTTAATTAATAATGATAATCCCAAACTAATAAAAGATAAAACATTTAAACATAAAAAATAAATAAGAAAAAAAAATGTATATACAGACCTTTAAAGAATACAAATTTCCCATCATGTCGTTCATAGGCCGCATCTATGTCCTCTGGAAGTCCCATCCAGAAGAAGGAGATTGGCATTGGGTAATTATCCAGAACACGGTTCCTCCGAACCCTCCAGAACCAGCGACCCTGATAAACACATATTTATATCACTTTACTATGCAGTCTTTGTTGTTTTTAGCAGTTCTGATTGTGTTATGAGTTGTTTTAACATATAGGTAAGCTCCGCACCCCCTTAATTACTGTTGCTAACCGGACAAACAAACAGAGTTGTTAATTGCCTAAAAAATACAGCTGCCAATGTGAAAACCTTGTCTCAAGATGTTTTAAATATGTTGAATAACAAGAATAATTTGAACGTGAGTGGAGCTGTAAGATACACTCTCACGATTTCAGTTGTGGGGACTTTGTAAGCGACAAATGGGAGCCGTGACACAAGATTCAATTGTTTCTTCTGGTGTAATGTGGCATAGTTCATGACAACTTATACCATGTCTGCGACGCCTCATGACACCATTACAGAAAGTCTCGCACATTCAATTTTTTTCATGTTTTCTACAACGAGTTCTGTCACATGGGTGACTGTGCAATAGAAGCACATAATTTCTCGGTTATCTCAGCGGGTGCTGCCGTTACTGCGCTGTTCAGGTAATAAAAAAATAGACTGCATATTTACCTATGGGCGGGTCACAGGTAGGCATGGGCCAGTATAAGATTCTGATGGTATGATAACCATGGATAAAAATATCACAGTTTCACGGTATTGTGATCACTTCTCTAAAATATATTCTTTTTAAATGTCTGGGTAAAAAACGAAAGGTTTTTCCCCTTTTAACACAAAATATTTTATTTTGAGAAACATTTAAAATATTTGGGAGCAGTAAACACATCAGGCTGAATAATAAATAATAAATGAATCATTGACTTCTGCTGTCCTTAATAGTTCATTTAAAAACACAGATTTCTTTACGATTTAAAATGGCATCTTTTTATATCTCTTCTGTTGGAGATACTGTTGTCCTAAAAAATGTTAATAAAAAAAATCTTACACATACCTTAGGAATGCTACAGCAGAACATTTTGATGGTTTTAAAACCTTGATTTTTCCAAACTGCGGTATACCTCGAAAACGGTTATCATCATGGGTGGATACAATCAATCATTGGTTATGCAAACTTTAACTACCCTTTATAAAATATTAAGGTGTTTTAAGCTATTTTATCTGACAGACTGGCACAAATATGCGGTTATCTCCCTTCTCACAACGAGTTTCTGAGTTCTCTCACCCTTCCAACAGAGTTTGTTCTTCTGAGGTAATCTGGGAACATGTTCAGTGCTGCGAATACACTGCAAAAGCATTTCCTGCTTATTCAAATTTGTCATTAATAGTGAAAAGAGTTTAATATAGGCTTGTCTAAAACTCTGAATATTTCACTTTAATTTTGATTTAGGCTGGATTATTAATTTATTTAATAAACCAACACAATCTCACGGCAATTCATGCTTTGGTGCTGAAGCATATAGCGGACTTGTTTTGAAGCGCATCACCTCAAATGTTATTTTTTATTCTTGTTTTAAGATAAATTAGTATAATAATATATATAATTATTTACTTATAATAAATTATAATAATTATTAAATTATTAATTTATCTTTAAATTAAGATGAAAATTAGACCAAGCGAAATTAATTTCAAAAAAATATTTTTCCAAGAAAAATATACGAATTACATTTTTGTTTGTGCCCCTCCACTACTCAACTATACGGGTGGATGATTTGTTTCACTTTGAGGAAAATAAGGATTTAATGAATGCGTCACTATGATTGTATCACAAATGTTAGTTATATATTTGATAATTTTTTAATATGTCATTATTTTAAAGATTAGGTCTTGAGCATCAGATTTTTCCTCGATTCTAGTGTGCTTTCATTTTCTCCGTCTCACTCGACAAGTTCAGGCTAGGGTGTGTTTAATAAGCAACCTATGGCAGCAAAATATGCATTTAGATTTCAAAGAAAATATCTTAATATTAAAAAGGAATTGTAAGTTTGATCCTATCCATGTCATAACTAATGCCCTTAAATAATGTAGTTGTTAGTTGTCAGCAAGCATGAGTGTTTATTGAGATTGAAATAAGATAAAAAAAATTTTTAATTGAGACAAGAAATATTGTTACAGCAACACTTGTGACTGTTTTGGAAAATAACGCTCGCCATATTAAGGGGAAAAAAAGAAGAAAAATCGCATAATCTGACATAGTGACTTTTGTAACTGACAATAAAAGTCGTATGGTCTGACCGGGGCTTAATAAGAACTTTGCATCTTCAATTGTGGCAACTAGCATCTACATTCAAGGGGAGGGGCTTACTGAGAACTCAATTGCTATTGGTTTTTATTGCTATTGGATTTAAACATGATGCTGTGTACTCTTTCTAACCTTGAATACAAACATTTCTCCTCTCAGCATGGTCACCGTATCGAAGTTGCCCTCGCAGATGTCAGGTGCATCCTGATTGGAGCGGCTGGTGGGCTGGGGTCTATAGGTTCTCCTGGTGGGATTAACAGGAGGCACCCAGGGCCTGGTGGGCTGCAGTGAAGGTCTGGTTGTTTTCGGCTGAGCCTCTGTGGTGGTGGGCTCTGGCTTGGCAGTGGTTGTAAACAGGGTGGTGGTGGGAGCTGCTTGAGTGGTGACAGTCTCTGGAGGTCCTGCACATACCAAACCATAATGCATTTTCACACTTAGCTAATCATGCTCTTTTCCACACACACACACACACTGCACAGACACAGAGCGCGTCACTCTTTTCCATCCAGCACCAGAAGGCCCATGAGGCTCATTCAGCCAGCAATGGAAGACTTTCAAATGGAGAAAACAGACTCAGACAAAGAGACACAGTGAGAAATTCATTGGTGCTGATCTCAATGCAGCTGGACTGGAGACTGGGAAGTTATACAACAGCACAGTGAGGATAACAAATGTATCGTAAATGTGACAACGCTTAAAGAAACAGTCAGTTAATGACTGATATGCATGATTGCATCAGATTGCAAAAAAGTCTTTGGGGCTTTTGCATAAAAGCATCTTCAGGGTATATACAGAACTTCTTAAGTTGCATTTAATACCTTTTACTACCTTTTTAATACCTTAAAAAAAGTTATACCAGCACGACTTAGAGCTGCAACTGTAGTGGCGTAAATATATCTTGCCAAATGGAATAACATACTGCAGATAACATTTACATTTAAGTAAAGAAGAGGGATTAATCAAGATGTCACAATGGGCCTTTTTCCATAGTTTTTAATCAATGTCATATATGTCATCAATGTCAATAGCTGCTCTTCTAAGAACAGTTCGGTACGGTTAGACAACCGTGCTGAACTGTGCCAACAGATTCTGTGACGTTGTGGCAGTTACCTGCAGTGTTGCCAAATATAGCGAAATTTTTTCAGCCCAAAAGCTGTCCAAACCCACCCAAACGCACAAAAAATAGTGGATTGATATTTTATTTATTTTTAATTGATTTAAATCTAAATTAACCTAGTTACTTTAACTGTCATAATTAACCATACAGCAACCAACACCAGCAGTCACAGAACCACAACATAACCGGATCACATTAAAACACTGCCCCCCTCTCACACACACACTGTAGTACCTATTATAGTATGTTTTACTTTCGAAATGGGGTAAAAATTCATCCCATTTGGTGTTTTAAATTCTTTTGAACATAATTAGCTGCTGTTTGTCACTCAGACAACGCTTCTATGTTTGCTGTCAATTGTGAGAAAAAATGATCGATAAAAGTGTCATAATAAACCGCTGTGAGTTTAACTGCAGGCGCTGCATTAATAAGCCTTGTGACTGTTGCCAACCACAGGCCAAAGCCAGTCTTTAAATCTTGAGTCCTCCAGTCAGAGGTCTGAAAACTTGCATTGCCCCATGTTTTAATTTAATTAATGAACGAAAGCGAGTTTACCTATATGGTTGGCAGCAAGCCAGCCGGGTACCCAGTTTGTTTCAGCGCATGCGCGAATGAACACCACCTCATATGATATCGCTCAGGTCCTACTCTCAACATATAAATAAATCCATAATCATTTTAGAATAAAGGCCTGCACTTAACTCAAATTGAAAATTTACTCTTATGAGTTAATTCATTAAGAACACTTGTATAATTCAAGAAATTAAAAATGTACCCTGATTTGAAAAATATTTTCATTCCCTAAAAATTGAAAAAAAGGAATGAAACAAGTGACTGTCTTATAGAATCAATCATTGAATTAGTCACTTAACAATTCATTAAAAGAACACTTAATTCATTCAGGAATGAAACAAGAGACTGTCTCAATGAATGAATCATTGAATTATTGACTGAACCAATTCATTAAAAGAGCACTTGATTAATTCAGGAAAGAAAAGGTAACTCACCTAATAAGTGAATCATTGAATTATTCACTTAACCAATTCATTAAAAGAACACTTGATTCATTCGGGAATGAAACAAGTGACTATCTTAATGAATGAATCATTGAATTACTCATTTAACCAACTCATTAAAAGAACACTTGATTCATTCAGGAATGAAATAAAAGACTGTCTCAATGAATGAATCATTGAATTATTGACTTAACCATTTCATTAAAAGAGCACTTGATTAATTCAGGAATGAAAAGGTAACTCACCTAATAAGTGAATCATTGAATTATTCACTTAACCAATTCATTAAAAGAACACTTGATTCATTCGGGAATCTTAATGAACGAATCACTGAATTATTCACTTAATCAATGAACATAAAAACACAGACTCTTTTTGGAAATACAGTGGATAGTGGGCCAAATTATCTGAAATCGTATTTCAGACAAGCTTACCATAGATCTGGTGAATGCCATTTATATCATCTTCTGCCAGTGAGAAGCTTTCAGTGTCCATCCACTGGTAAAAAGGTGCCATGATAGCAGAGGGGTTGTTGGAGTGCTCCAACCCCAGAGCATGACCCAACTCATGGACTGCCACCAAAAACAAATCCACACCTACAACCAGACATAAAAACAGCCAACCACATTACAAATTCATCTAAACACTGTGACATCAAAAAGTCTAGTAATAACCCCAGTAAAGGGTTGAATCTGTATTAATAGTTCAGCCCATGAAGAAGCAAATAAACACCTTTTTAACGTACACACTTATAGTTTCTAACTAAAACTTTGTTAGAGAGATAGAAAGAGAGAGAGTTAGAGATCAGAAATCAGGATTAGAATCTTTCACTCCTAAAAAATAACAAGAAACAGCCCTGAAAAATCAAGATCAATAAAAAAGAACTTCAACTTGACTAAATAAATGCCTTTTAAATGACACTAAAATCTGCTTACATCCACACCACAAAGTAAATGCTACACTAATATAGCAGAAAAAAGGAATTTACTTTGAAATAGGAAAGAGATTGCAGTAAATTGCTCACACCTGATCCCTCCTGTTGGTTCAGAGTCCAGGGCTCGTCTGTGTCGAAATGTGTGTCTCCCCCCAAACCAGGCCCTGGGAAGAAAGCATGAGCCAGAGATCCTCCTTCTCCATCAAAGAGAGACATGTCTCCATGATAGCCGGAGGCAAACAGTAGTATAATGTCGGGCCCTTCTGTGCCATTCTTGATCTCGTAATACGGGACCTCCTCGAACCGCAGAGGCGTTACTTTCTCCCAGACGCGGAAGGCTTTACGAATGGCCTCGTAGGTTTGCTGCTGGCCAACTTTGGGCGAGTGGTTCTGGATGCTTCAGGAAATAAGGAATAGTTTTTGTGGTTAATGTGTTGAATATAAGTTAAGCTGGTTTTGTATCAAGGTGTAATTTACCTGTAGGTCAGCTTGTCTTGATTCCACTTGTGGCCAGTAAGTGCGAACCGCTTCCGCCGAGCAGCTCCCTCTGATGACTCCTCAAAATGATCAGCCACTCCACAACGAGGCCTTTTCATCGCTCTTAAAAAATTACAGTATATATTAGGGCTGCACAATAAAGCATTTCATCAATGTGTGAACATGCAATCATCACAACATTTCAGAACATGTGATTTTTGGGGTTATTGCAAAGTTTAACCTTAAAGTTATAGTGAAAGATTTTCATTTGAATGTGTTTTTAAGACCTGTGACTGTGTAAAATTTAAGAAAACTTAAATCGAGAGTTTAAATTAGCATATAAACCAAAATTAACTGTATTTAATTACTTATAAAATTGCAGACTCTACAATATACAGTGTTATTTTACATATTATTATTGAATTTCTGTACCTCAATACTGATAGATTCCACAGAAAACCATAAAAATTCATTTGCATCTGTTCAATTATATTGCATGTGCTGCAGATAGTCCTTTATATAATATTAATAAAATATTATATAATATATTATTAATCCCAATCAATGTAAAATGAGGAATCAATTCCAAATAGTTGTCATCTTGTGAATTCATATTCATATCACAATATATATCGCAGACAAACTAAACATCGCCATGTCAGATTTTGTCCAATACCGTGCAGCCCTAGTATACATACATAAAACAATGCAAAATTGTTTATAAACAATATACATTTGATAGATAATTAATATTTATATTTAGAATGATTTTTTAAATGATGAGTTATACTAATGAATTTGCATTATTATTTAAAAAATACCATTGTTATTTAGTACTATATACTGTTAATAGTTTAGTTGCTATACATTTTTAGTACTAAAAACAAGGTTTATAACATAATTATAGAATTATTATATTAAATAAATCTCATATAAAATCAAGCAAAATCCTCTCGCATATACACATACATACATATGTATGTAAACATACATATACACTCATTCATAGATTCTACAACTTAGATATTTCAAGTGAAAATACAAACATAAATCATAATACAAGTTATAAAAGAGAAAGAAAAGAATGTACCAGGATACAACAAAATGTACAATAAAATATAGCCAAAAAAACTTTTACCCAAACACCTAATTTAATATTGAAGAATTATTAAAGAAAAGGACGAATGTAACGGCAATTTATTAAGAACTTAAATAATATGCCAGTGTTCTAACAGCACTTTATTGATGTCTTTAGTCACCGGTGAATACTTCATATAATATTTCTCGAAACGTTACACACGCTTTGTGTCAGCCTTTTTAATTTAATAAATTTGTATTTTTGGAGCTTTGGTGTTGCCGCCTATGATGAATATTTAATGGGATGTGCGTGCTTTTGTACAAGTTTTTTATATTGATGTTTACAATGTGTTTATTTAAAATTGCTGTTATTTTTATTAATGTGTTATTAATTATTATTATTGAATTATATTTTCATGCTCACTTTAAAATGTAGTAAATTGTAGTATATATACATAAAACTATGCAAATGTCTTCATAAGTAACATTACATTTTATAAAATAATTGATATTTCTATTTAGAATTATATAACCTTAATACTGTGTTAAATATAGTATATGTTATACTAATACATTTTCATTATTATTTTTAAAATATTGAGTTATTTTAGTACTACATCCTGTAATTGTTTTTTTTTCTAGACATTATCACTAAACTAACATTTTATAATATAATTATTAGATAAATCGAGAAAAATTATTCATTTATTCTTTCTTTTTGGCTCAGTCCCTTTATTAATCTGGGGTCGCCACAGCGGAATGAACCGGCAACTTATCCAGCATATGTTTTACGCAGCGGATGCCCTTCCAGCTGAAACCCATCACTGGGAAACACCCATACGCACTCATACACTACCGATAATTTTAACTTACCCAATTCACCTGTACCAAGTGTTTTTGGACTCTGGGGGAAACGGGAGCACCCGGAGGAAACTCAAGTGTACATGGGAGAACATGCAAACTCCACACAGAAATGCCAACTGACCCAGCCGAGGCTCAAACCAGTGACCTTCTTGCTGTGAGGCGAACGTGCTACCCACTGCGCCACCGTGACGCCAAGCAAAATCATATATTTGTAAAATAAAATTCTTTTATTTTTATGTTTACAAAAATTGTTGTTATGTTTTGTTCATTTATTATCATTAAATCATATGTTTATGCTCATTTTAATATGAAGTACTAATGTTATTACTATTTTTATTATTCTTGACATTTAGTTTTCAGTTGAATTTTTATCTAAAATTGACATTTTACATCAGCAAGGATTTTCCTTAACGCTTTTCAATTTAGCTAATAATAAAAATAAAGAAAATATAAAGCAGAAATATTATTTAATTATTTATTACTTAGTTTATTAGTTGTATTTATTAGTTTATAACACAGTAGTAGAGTAATACTTTTGTCATTGCCATTGCAGTCTAGTACAAAATCCTCATTTAGTAATAACCTTTTCATATTTCAGCAACATTTGTTAGGGATCAGCTATCTGACCTATCTAAGTAACTAATCATCCCATTTACTCTGTTAACTCCAGTCCAGACCCAGTCCAACCAAACACTTTTGAGTGGTTTTGCTCTTGGGTCAGCTAAATGTGAAGAGATCATACCTGAGTGTGTCTGAGTCCATGTGTCCAGTCTCCTGCAGGCCATAGAAGCGCTGCATGTCTCTGATGGCGCTCGAGAGGATCTGTGCCGACTGCATAGTGGACATCTGTCTGCTGGCCTGAGACAGGTAACCGTACGTCCTCAGCCATGACTACAGTATAACAAACAACAGACACAGACAATGCAAACTACCATTACAAGAACTGTTACACAACACAAGACAAAAATGGACAGTCTTAATGAAAGAAGACACATAAATGAGTAAACAATAATAGATACCACTGTACTTCTCCAGTTGATTGATTACGTTAAAGCAAAACTCCACTTTTTTTGGAAATAGGCTCATTTCCTTACTCCCTAAGTGTTAAACAGTTGAGTTTAACCATTTTCGAATACATTCAGCCAATATATGGGTCTGGCGGGAGCACGTTTAGCCTTAGCTTAGCTTAGCATAGATCACTGAATTGGAGGAGGCCCAATGATATTATGCAGCACCTGAAAAAAGTCCCATGCAACAAGGTAACTAACTGTGCTGCATAACATGATAGCGCCTGCTGCAGACATGGTACATCAGCAAAGTTTCTTGGTTATTACGCTGGAATGAGAGTAGTTCCTAGCCATGTGACAACAACCTAAAAATTAGATACAACTTTTCATTTTCCGTCAGTCAGTCAGTACATAATGTAACTACACACGGATCAAGCTGTAAATTGGAAAATGATCAAAACTTTTTAGAATTTTTGGAGTGAGATGCTAATCATCTAATCTGATTCAATAATTATGCTAAGAGAAGCTAAAAGGGCTCCCACCAGAACCACAAATTGGCAGAGTGGATTAAAAAATGGTCGACTTCGACTGTTTAACTCTAGTGTAGTATTCCTATAAGAATTGCAAAGGTTTTTGTATTACATTTTTTAAGATGTCATGTTTAAATTTGCAAATAAGGTGCTATTTAATTAAATGTGTGGTCATTTCCATACATTTCTTGCATATACATTTAAACATGAATTCAGTTTTTTTTTTACATATTAGACATATCTATAAAATTCGTAGAATAAAATGTATATAATCAGGCAAATTGTGTATAAACAAATCACTCAGTAAAAGCCTTCAAAATATATAGATATTATTAATAAAACTGACGTTTAGTGTATTTAGGTAGTTTATAGGGAGTTTTATGAAAAAATAAAAACTCATTGTGAGAAAACAGCCTTTTAAATAACGTGACAAAAGAAAAAAAGTGTTATTTGCAAACCAAAATTTTCTAAATTTTTTTTTTTTTTCCTGCTGTCTCACATTAATAGGCTAGCTGCTTTATAATTGCCCAACTATGCATAGACTGGAATAAAATAAACCTACATATAACTATATAAAGACTACATAAGCACCAGAGACACGTTCTCTATGTTTGGTTAATGTCTGAATATCACTAAGCGGAATATGTTCCCACTCAAGGCTCCAGCCATATGGTCAGGCGTTGAGTGGGGACAGATGTAAACATCTTTAGACACATCTTTACACACCAAATGATAGATATGAGGATGTCCAGCAGGGGGTTCATTATTACTCAAGCTTCCTGTCTTTTGTGATTTCTGCAATACAGTTTCTATTCAAAAGTAATCTAATGACACCTCACGACGCACTTTAAACACATGCCTTTATTTTAAATTGATTACTTAATAATATTATTGATGAAGACTAAAATAAATGAAAAACAAGATAATTTAATGCTAAAAATGTCAAATTTTGAAAACAAATGAATCACGATAATATCATGATAAATAATTTAATTACAATGTAAATTATTTTAAATAATCAAATACTTTTTAAAGGATTGTAATAATAATCAAATACAATTCAATTAGATTTAAATAAAATAAACAATATTACTATTAATAATAATTAGTAGCGATAATGGCAATGCAATAATGCTAAATGTCATTAGGTTTTATTAATTAAAAATAATTGAATAATAGTATGTCATAATAATTATAATAAATGATCAATTATGCCTTCAATAACAATTTTATTTCTGCTTTCTGTAATTACAGGATGGCCATTAGACTAGTATAGATTAAGATGAATAACAAGTTACTGTAGTAATGTAGTTTTTAATTGTTTCAGTTGATCAGTGTGTGTGTTTGAGATTATATTTTATTTGAATAATTTTAGTTAACCATTTTATTAGACTTAGTTAAGTACATAAAGTTAAACTAGATGAAAATGGGAGATATTAATCAACTAGTTAAAATATACCATTAATGCACACAAAAATATGGTTTTATTTTTTTGTTAAATATAACCCGGATATTATCATTTTTGGTGTATGTGATAGCTTTTTTTTAAGTTGAAAACAAATATATAAACATAAATAAATACTCAAAATGCTATTTATCAGTAAACTGAATGAACTGATATCAGGTAAATCGTAAAAATCTGTCAAATACAGGCTATTATATATTAATCTAAGGTAAAAGTTTAGGTGTGTAATGCTTTCCTTCTTTAATGGAACTAAAACGCATATTTTTCCAATCCCGAGATGCCAAAATAAAAATGTAGCCAAACTGAATTTCACAACTCCACATGTATAAACAAACACCACAGTTTGCTTCACGTCGTCAGCATTTGTACACAACAGTCAAACAGACTGACCTCCGCATTGAAGTCCTCATCTTCTGCAGATGTTTCTGCGATGTTGACAAACAGCAGGATGAAAATCACAGAAACGGCTCTCAGCGACTGACTCCTGCGGGCGGACATCTCTCCACACCCGGACACAAACGACACACGAACACACCTTCTCCAACAACCCTCGAAAGCGCAACCTGAGATACCAAGCCTGTTTTTATCGCCAAAACATAGTCCTTATTCCTCTAGAAACCACAAACCCGCCGTGTTTCACTAATCCCGTCAAGTTTTCGCTCGTATCCGTGAAACAGTTCGTAAAGGTCTCCAGTGGCGCGCGCACGTTTGTAAACTAAAACATTAGCATGACCAGCAGCTATCTATAAGTTAACGTTAAATACTAAATAAAAAGCCTACTTGGTTATTTTTGCATCTGTTTGGATAAAGAGCCGCCTGGCTAAACCCATGTGGAAGTGTCGAGGACCAGGCGGCGTCCTCGAAATGATCCTCGATCAGCTTGCAGGACACCAAATATGTGCATGAAAGGATATCATGCTGATCTACACGCAGCCGCACCCGATTCCCTGCCCACTTATCTGTTATGCATAATATTCATAGTTGTATAAGTAAGACTGGCAAGTTTAAAAAAAACGGATGAAGGGAAATGTGCAGAGATAGGTTTATTAAGAGAACAAAAAACATTTAAGAAAATCTGAATGTTGTCATTGTTACATCTCACTGCCACCTGTTGTTCATATTCAGTACTGTAAATGTGAAGAATAAATCACACAAAGACATTCCTCTCAGGAAATTGTTCATTTAAATTTTAGCTGCTTCACAGACAAAGGAAAGCTCGCTCAGGACTAATATGCAATATAGCTTTGTACTACTTGAGCAGCATAGATATGTACTTGAGCAGTATGTCTTTAATTAGGCATTACTTTCAGCAAAATTTCACATGTCCTGCAATGTTTGTAAGTTTTCATGAGGACGTAAGGATTTTTATTATCTCACTTATGAATCTGTCAAAATTGCATAGGCCTACCGACCAACAGAAATCTGCTTTGTTTGGAAAAAGTGACTGCTGTTGCTGTACATGTAAGAGTTGAGGAGAATGAAGCTGTTGATAACCTGGCTAAATTATCATTAACCAACTGTGGATTTAATATCTGGGATCTAAATGATGCAGGTCGACATTTCATATCCAAGAAAAAGTCTGTGAAGGCAGAATAAAGGACAGAAATCGAAAGGAAGAGGTGCTTCTCAACCATTTTAGAATAGGACATAATGGACCGAATCAGGCACTACATATAATATAGGCGAGCATCCAACAGGTTTATGTGAAAACTGTAATCAATAACATGTATTATTGGAATGTAGAAAATATGAGGAAGAAAGGAGAGATGTTTCAACTAATTGAGAATAAAAATGTAAATATTAAGAATCTCTTAGAAGGAAGAACCCAGAATATGGTTAAATGTCTTACAAATTCTCTCAAAAATACAGGTCTGATGCATATAATATAATTTCTCTTTATTTAATTTACATTCATGTCTCCTCCTGGTTATTTCATCTACTGTTCCACACTCCAATCTGGTAGGTGGCGATAATACAACTTTAAAGTTGGTTGTCAACCGCCAATAAAATCAAAAGTAGTGGACAACTCCATCGAGTGTTCAAGGGCTAACATGCTAATATAATAGCCAGTGTTTGTTTGAGGTAGCTTAGCCAGTTTCTATCACAACATGAAATGTGCTTTATTTAGTTGTTACCTTTTTTCCTCAAAAAGGCAAAAAGGTTTCATCATCAAATATGGGTCACTCAAATTTCCAGTGCTGACCAACAGGATGCTGCAACCGAAAGTAATAAACCTTTTTTTTTTTTTTTTTTTCAAATTTTGCAGGTAAAAATAACATATGAAGGGTCCATCATGGAGCATTCACCCAGGGCTAATAGCTGTTATGGTAGCTGATGTACCCAATATAAATCACTATGTGTTGTCTGTGTGAAAGTGAGCTTTATTTAGCTATTTGTCATGTGTCGTCTGTTTCCAGATTTAGCTATAATGATCAGTACGAGAAGGAAGATACCCAGAGTCCAAATCACTCCCAATGGAAGGACCAGTGTGAGAAGATCTAAGAGGGGAGAAATGCAAATAGTTTAAATATTACAATGGTATATGAATGAAAAGGTCCATAAACCTACTTATCATGGGTCTGTCTGGTAAAATTCCATTGATCGGTCCATAAGACAGGAGTGCTTGGGCCTGTTCATCCACAACAACTTCTCTTTTGAATATAGTTTTACATACCTGAAAATACAGCAGGTCAGGTTATAACAACATAGTTTAAGGAAGCCAGTTTCTCCCACCAGCCAACCCCCCCCCCCCCCCCCATTTAATATACTGTACTTATGAATTAATAACGAACAATATGAGAACAGCATTTATTATAATGTTAGTTTAACATTTATCAAATTAATTTATTTTTATTAAATAATGTTAACAGGTGAATACTGTAATAAATGTAGTGGTTGCAAGAATATGCATTAGGAGTTTATTTTCTCCCCTTAGAAATGAGAGTTTATCTCAGAATTTTGACTACATTTCTTGCAAGTTTGAGATTCTCTAACAGTTGAATTTGAGAGTTGTGAGAAGAGAAGAAAAAAATGTGCACACTTTTCAAAACTATCCAAAACTAACAGGTTTAAAATGGCTTACAGGAATACAAGACTTTTGATCCTCAGGTGTGCAGAGATGGACAGTGCAGTGCAGGTAGAAACTGTGGGGCTCTTGCAGAAACCGAAACATATCAAATGAGTAACGGACAGTCGAGCCCTCACCGTTGGTTCCTGCAGGATGTGGCGTACCATTACCAAATGAAGCTGTTATATCGCTGATACACCTTAAAAGACCAAACAAATCATACAGCATCAGATCATACTTACACTATGGTTTGCTTATCCTCAACATTTTTTTTTAATTATCATGGGAAATCCAGTCAGTTAACATAAATTTAGGGAACTTTGCATGAAATGATAGATTGCCTCAATGTTGCTTTTGCATCATAAAGGGATAGTTCACCCTAAAATGAAAATTCTGCCATCATTTACTGACCCTAAACTTGTTTCAAACTGGTCTTTTTTCACAAAACTTTCTTTTATTGAACAGAGGAAAAAATAATGAAGGGAAAAAGCAGCATATTCCTACGGACGTTCATTATGAATGTCAATGGCTGCTTTTTTCCAACATTCTTGTTCAGTGTACAACAGAAAAAATAAATTCATAAAAGTTAACCCAAGTGCGAGTAAATGGTAAGGAAATTTGCATTCTTGGGTGAACTATTCCTTTAAACTAATGAATTTGGCATATTTTCCAAATATAAACCTACTTGGTTTAGGAATTTTGTTTAAAAATGCAGATTTTGCATTGGATTCAAGTTTGTTTAACACTAATACAGCTCACAGCAGCTTAATAGTCTCTAGTAGTCTTAAACACCTTGATTGAGACCTATGATTTCATTAGAGTTCCATGCAGTTTGGTTGCTGCTGATAGCTAATCTCAGTGGATAGTGCCCCTACAAATAGCACCAATGTGCTTCAGGTGTCCCAAGTTTGAGTCCCAGCTTTTGGACCTTTATTGTTCCCTTCCCCCCTCTCTCTCTCTCTCTCTCTCTCTCTAACTTTGCTTCCTGACAACGCAAGCACCTGTCCCGTCAATAAAGACAGTATGCCAAAAAAAGGTAAAAACTTGCACTTTAGAGTTTTGTGTGAGGGCCAAAAAAAAAAATCTTTAAAGCATAGGTTTCAAACTGGATTCCTTAAGGGCCGCAGCTCTGCAAAGTTTTGCTCCAACCCGAGCCAAACACAACTGATCCAACTAATCAAGGTGTTCAAGACTACTTGAGACCAGGGCTGTTTTGTTCAATTCCAAGAACGCAGAGAATGGACTTGCGTTCTTGTGTAGACCGGTCTTGCCAGAACAGAGAACGAGTCCTGTGAGAAATGAGATGCTGCGTTCTTCCCTAGTTCTTCCTGATGGTCACATGACCTTCTTGTGCGTTAAACCGAAAATGATTAAAACATTACAGCATTCATACAGCGATTTATTGTTTTTGCCCTTTTTCCAATACACACTATGCATAAAGACTTTACAAATATAATATGCACAATATAGATAAATCAGATTTTAACACGAATTTCAGCAAATAAACACCCTTAATGTGTTTATGCCTTTATTAGGATTTTCATAATAATGTTTACTTTCACAGACTCATTTTGGGAAACTCCTGAGATAATTAAGTGATATCTCTGAACTTTAATAATAAACCCATATAAACTGCTGCGCTTCCCACCTCCAGTCATAATGACTTCTGGGACTTAAGTGAGTTTTGCACTCAAGTCTGCATCGGTGCGTCCTCGATATCAAGAACACATCCGGGAACTTTCACGCGTCCTCCGTTCTTGCGGTCGTGAGTTTTGGAACTGAACTTTGGCAGTTAATGATGATGTTACTTGAGAACACAAGATCGCTGAAGAACGTATATTGAGAAACAGCCCAGGGCTTAATTTGTGCTGGAACAAGCTGGATCCGTACCTCTGAAATCTGGTCCGGCACCTTGTTTATCGACTCCCCTCCTCACACGCCCTTTACTTTTTTCTGTGACTCCAAAACCCTCTTCACTTTGATCCGCGACAACCAACCCTCGCCCCCCCAACACTTCAGTGCGAGATGTGCTTCATACATCCACTACAATATTGACAACAGAGCTTTTCTGACTGCAAAAGTTTACCAAAACTCAGAATGTTAGATCAAGCCACATCTGCTCTACCACCGTCACACTCAACACTTGTGTACCACAGGGCTGCGTGCTGAGCCCCTTCCTCTACTCCCTTTTTACCATCGACTGTAGGCCTGTGAACAGATCCAACACCATCATCAAATTTGCAGATGACACCACAGTGATTTGTCTAATCAGCAATAATGATGAGACTGCCTACAGGGAGGAGATACAGCATCTGGCCACCTGGTGCACCAACAATAATCTGCTCCTCAACACCAACAAGACCAAGGAGCTCATTGTGGACTTCAGGAAGGAACGAACAGGCTCACATGATCCCATCCACATTAATGGGATGGCCGTTGAGCCTGTCTCATCCTTCAAGTTCCTGGGGACCCACATCTCAAAGGACCTTTCCTGGACCACCAACACCTCCAGCCTGGTCAAGAAGGCTCACCAGTGCCTATTCTTCTTGAGGCAACTTAAGAAGAACCAGCTTTCATCAGCTGTCTTGGTGAACTTCTACCGCTGCACAATAGAAAGCATCCTGACCAACTGCGTCACAGTCTGGTATGAAAGCTCCTCTGTTGCTGAGCGAAAGGCACTGCAGCGGGTGGTGAAAACTGCCCAATGCATCACAGGGACTACACTGCCAGCCATTGAGGACATCCAGAAGAAACACTGTCTGCGCCGAGCACGCAGTATTCTTAAGGACACCTCTCACCCTGCTCACAGACTGTTTTCTCTCCTGCCTTCCGGCAGGCGCTTCAGGCTCCCCCGGAAAAAAATCAGCAGACTGAGGAACAGCTTTTTCCCCTGAGCTGTCTCCCTTTTGAACTCTGCCCCCCACTGACTCTTTTGCCCCCCCAATACACCCCCCACACTCCTCTAACTTATACTCCTCACAATCACTGCACTATTTAACATTTGCACATTTAAAGTTTGCACATATTCATTGCACTACATTGCACTGATTCACTTATCTGAACTGCACATACCCACTGCACATGAACATGATTATTAATAGCATCCTGTACACGTATTCATTTATTGTAAATCTGTTCATAGCTAATACAACTTGTGTATATAATGTTCATAGTACATCCATCTGTAAATATTACCATAGTTTTTCTATAACTGCACTTTATAACTTATACCTGTATCCTGCACTTGCTGCTATTGCACTGCTGGTTAGACCGAAACTGCATTTCATTGCCTTGTACTTGTACATGTGTAATGACAATAAAGTTGAATCCAATCTTGAATCCAAAACATTGCTAATCTGACCAGACCTCTGTTGATAAAGAATAATAAGCAATTGTTCTCTGCAACTAAGACTTAAGACTTCAACCTTTAGTCACTAATTTGCCTACAAATAGTTACGAATTGCCAAAAATTCCATGGTGTTTTGTATAAGATAGGCCTACATATGTGCTAAAATATTTCCCCATGTAAATTTCTCATCTGATTTCATCTAGCCAAACTCTGATCAAAAATGATCTGTTTACTTAAATGTTGCTTATTTGATCAAACTTTAAAGGGTCAATTTACCCCAAAAATTTAATTCAGTCATATTGCAAATTCATTAATTTACCCATTCTCCACTCGTTCAAAACCTGTTTGAGTTTTTCTTCTGTTGAACACAAAAGATGATGTGTTGAAACGAATGTTGGAAAGCCGCAGCCACTGACTTTAGTAATTCCAATTCCAACAAAGTTACTGAAAGAATTGCTACCTGTTATAGGAGAACCTCTTCTTAACATTATCAACTCTTCTTTATCTTTAGGCCATGTTCCAAATCCCTACAAGTTAGCTGTTATTAAACCTATTATTAAGAAACCACAACTGGAACCCAGCAACTTAGCTAATTATAGGCCTATTTCAAACCTTCCATTTATATCTAAAATACTAGAAAAAGTTGTTTCTGCTCAATTATGCTCCTTTCTGCAGACCAACAATGTTTTTGAAGTGTTTCAGTCAGGTTTCAGAGCTCATCACAGTACAGAAACTGCATTAGTGAAAATAACCAACGATTTACTCTTAGCTGCTGACCAAGGGTGCATCTCGCTATTAGTTCTACTCGATCTTAGTGCGGCATTTGACACCATTGACCATGGTATCCTTATTAATCGCTTAAAGTCTACAGGTGTCTAGGGACATGCCCTACAATGGTTTAAGTCATACTTATCTGACCGTTACCAGTTTGTAAATATAAATGGACAGCCTTCACAAATCAGCCCAGTAAAATACGGGGTGCCTCAAGGATCAGTTTTAGGCCCTTTACTGTTTACAATATACATGCTACCCCTGGGAGACATTATTAGAAGACATGGGATCAGCTTTCACTGCTATGCAGATGATACTCAATTATATATCTCAACTAAACCTGACGAGACGTCTAATCTGTCCAATCTAACTGAGTGTATTCAAGATGTTAAAGACTGGATGACCAACAATTATCTTCTCTTAAACTCAGACAAAACAGAATTATTACTTATTGGGCCTAAATCCTGTACACAGCAGATCTCACAACTCGACCTACAATTAGAGGGATACAAAGTTAGCGTTAGTTCTACTATAAAAGATCTGGGTGTCATATTAGACAACAATTTAACTTTTAAAAATCATATTTCCCATGTCACAAAACTGCTTTCTTTCATCTGAGAAATATAGCTAAGTTACGAAGTATGCTATCCATCTCAGATGCAGAAAAGCTAGTCCATGCTTTTATGACTTCTAGGCTGGACTACTGTAATGCTCTGTTTACTGGCTGCCCAGCATCCTCTATTAACAAACTTCAATTAGTACAAAATGCAGCTGCCAGAGTTCTAACCAGGTCTAGAAAATTTGATCACATCACCCCAATTTTATCCTCCTTACACTGGCTGCCTGTTAAGTTTCGTATTGAATTTAAAATATTGCTTCTTACATATAAAGCTTTAAATAATCTAGCTCCTGCTTATCTAACCAATCTTCTGTCTCGCTACAATCCAACTCGCTCTTTAAGATCTCAAAACTCAGGGCTTCTGGTAGTACCTAGAATAGCAAAGTCGAGTAAAGGAGGTCGAGCCTTCTCATTTATAGCTCCTAAACTCTGGAATAGCCTTCCTGATAAAGTCCGAGGCTCAGACACACTCTCCCAATTCAAAACTAGATTAAAGACCTATCTGTTCAGTAAAGCATACACTTAGTGCACCACTTAGGGGGCTTCCACACAGGTTATGCATCTTGCTGATACACACTGTGAACATCAGCTACGCTAATTATTTTCTTTATTCTCCATTTCCACCTGGGGATACTCTTCCCGAGGCTCTCAGACTATGCAGAGTCACTGATTCGATCCAAGACCAACGACGAGATTATCCCAAGGTTTCCATATCCTGGACCTGGCCGAATCCTGAACAACTACTGCGATGGTCATGGAAGAGTGGAGAACATGAGACTGTTTCCTATGACGCTCCAGAGACAGACGAGTCTTCGCTGAGGCCAGCTTCCAGCCTCCGCCACTGAGACTGCAGCTCTGCACAAGACGTTTGGCCAGCGGAGAAATTAAAATGGTCGTGCCCAACTGAGCCTGGTTTCTCTCAAGGTTTTTTTTCTTCACTTCCGCCTTTAGTGAAGTTTTTTTTCCCTCTCCGCTGTCGCCATTGGCTTGCATGGTTCAGGATCTGTAGAGCTGCGCATCGTTGGATTTGCTCTTCAGTATTTGGACTCTCAGTAGTGATTATTAAACCACACTGAACTGAGCTAAACTGAACTGAACTTAAACACTACAAACTTAACTACACTGTTCCTATTTACTGTGACCTTTTATGTGAAGCTGCTTTGACACAATCTACATTGTATAAGCGCTATACAAATAAAGGTGAATTGAATTGAATTGAATAGTTATTTTTTGGTTCCTACTATGGATGTCAACGGCTGCTAGATTTTTATGAAACATCCCTTTAAGTGCTCCTACATGCATAACACTGTTGATGATGGACGGTGAACTATCTTTGCACCAATTCCTGCACACAAGACCTTTTGCTATGAGTGTTGAATATCGATGTTAATAAGAGACAACTGGATTGTATATTTACAGATACACACAGTACGACGTTAATACTGACTCACCCGTTCTCCAATAGTGTGTGCCTTAAGCCTGTCTTATCATTAGCCTGAGGAGTCGTAGTTGCCCAACAATCATTGACTTTCAGATGGAAGAAATCTTCCGGCTCCATCACTTGAATCTGAACATAGATTTGATCCCCGATCTTAATAGTAGGAGCACTAGTGAAAGCCTCATTGTATGTCTGATCTTTAAACAAGCTCATTTCCACTCTGGCGTCCACTTCATCCACCTTGAACAAACTTTCACTGCAAAAGCAAATCAAATGGATTGAACATGTATCCTTCATCAAGCTTAACTGAACATGAGTGTTTTACCTGGAGAAGGAGAAGATGGGAAACGACAGGCTGAGTTTGCGAATGTACGGATAGACGCATTTGTACACAATCTGCAGAGCCGGATTTCTCACAATGTTTCCATACACAGGTGGGTCAGCCATCAGAGTTAAGGAGTATGTAACATGAGTTATGTTCTTCTGTTAAAAGTAGATGGATTATTTGATGTGATAAGGTCATTGATAATTAATTGTTTAAATGAGTAGAAACTAGCACATTACCTCCAGAGGTTTGCCTCCACAGGCCGTGTACTGGTCCATTGGTGTGTGCACGGTGAAATAGGTTGATCCAGAGATCTCTTTTCTGTGGGCACGGCAGCTGGGGTTAGGCAAATGAACAGCTTCTACTCCAACATTGTAGTATTTGAAGTACTCTTCGTCCACTAGGATGGAAATGAAGTCTTTGCCACACGTCACGTTCATTGCTGTGACTTGGAAATAAATATTTGATTCATATTTAAATTGGAGTTTAATAAAAACAACATGACTTGTCATGAACACCCAGTGCTTGAGATTTTCACACTAGCACTTTTGGTGTCCACCTGGGTTTGTTTGACGTCAGAGCTTCAAATAGAACAGGTAATAAAACCAAGTGTGAAAGCACACTTAATTAACCATGGTCCAGATTTGCTAAATGTGCAGTGGTGTGAAGTGGCCATTTAGAATGTTTCTTAATCACTCTATGTAACTTAGGAAAAACATTACAACTTGGCTTAAATCTTCAAGTGTAAAATTGTTGTTTTAGTATCACTACCTAATATAATATGCCAGAACACACTAGTATCTCATATGAACATTATTTAAAAAAACGTTTAGCATTTAAAAAGTGTTTTTTCTTAAACTTATTATTTTGAATGCAGACCCAGTTTACCTATGCAGATTAAATTTTTTTTAAAGAATAATAAAAACATGGAAGGTGAATTTAGGTAATCTGGGACACTTTTTGCCGTTTTGACTTTGACTTTTTGCAGCTCTCTATTTCTATGTCTAACTAATTAAAACAACATATTAGAGATTTCTGAAATCCCCAAGATGTTTTCTAACCACCTAAGAAAGCAATGTAGATTTTATTCTGAGAATAGCCATGCCACACCTACTAGTATTTCTATGTAAAATAATAATAATAATTTAGTCTTAAATTGATAATCAGGGACAGGTCACTTCGTAATCTGGGACATACATATTATTTGGGCTGAAAAAGTATATATTTGGCATATTTATGCATGCTGAACACATGCAAATTTTACCAATTTTAAAAAAATGAGTATGTGTTTGAGAGAGAGAGAGAGAGAGAGAGAGCCATTAAATTTATAAAGTCTCTAAATGCATATTTCTCCCATTCGAAGACTGTCCCAGATTATCAATCATATTTAACAAAGTGGGACAACAAAAACTTTTAGAATAAAAAATAAAATCTAAAAAACATTTTCAACACTTCAATACTTATTTTGTTACTTGAATAGACCACAAACATAATTTCACTCACATGAAATGTAAATTTATAATGAAAGTCCTGTTGACAGAATTTTGTTAGAACAAAAGTAAACACATTGAAGCTTAGGTTTCCCAGATTACCCAAATTCACCCTAGAACATTTTATGTGTAGTAAAACCACAGTTAATTGACTTTAACACCAGGCTGGGGAACCATTTTAAACAAATTCAGACCTAGTTTATGCAGCAATGTTTACTCTACACTGGTCGCACAGACCTCCAAAGTAAATAACTGAACATTTACAAATTACCTCTGTATTTTAGTGGGCCAACTACATTTGACACAGTCAGATGATATATTTTCGCTATTGTCCTTACCAGAAATACTCCAGACCACATAAAGCACTGCATGAAGCAGAAACACCTGTAGGAGACATTCAAATCTTACAAGTAAATACTGACACTGTCTTTAATAAGTCATAAAATGAACAGATTTCGCACCTTTGATATATAAGGCGCCATTTGCGGTGCGGAGTCTTTTGTTTAGGTTAAGTTTTAAATGTGTTTTTAGACAATTTTAAGTAGCCTAATAGTAATATCTAGTCTACGTGTCAAATGGTTCACAGCGAAGTAAAAATCGATTAAATACGTCAGAAAGAAACCCCCGAATTAACTAAATAAGTGACACCTGCTGACCGACAAGTGAGCGCGTTGAACAACCAATGAGACTTTGTTTGGATCTGTAAACAAAGTAACTGACAAACAAATTAAAGCGTTAGTTTGGCTAATATTAAAGACTACAATATGGCAACTACCAAAATAAATAGATAATTAATAATGCATACAGAATATATGGATATATACAAAATATAAACATGAAAAAATATTAGTATTAGGTGCAGCACGTGGCGCAGTGGGTAGCCTAACAGCAAGAAGGTGACTGGTTCGAGCCCCGGCTGGGCCCTAACTGGTTGCCCCGTGTTTGGGTTTCCTCCGTCCAAAAACATGCGGTAGGCAACAGGTGAATTGAATAAGCTTAATTGGCCGTAGTGTATGTGAGTGTGTGCAAGAGTGTGTGTTTCCCAGTGATGGGTTGCGACTGAAAGGGCATCCACTGCTAAAAACATGTGCTGGATAAATTGGCGGTTCATTCCAGATTAATAAACGGACTTAGCCGAAAAGAAAATGAAAATGAAGGAATGAACAAATGGCGACGGGTCAGTTGGCGTTTCTGTGTGGAGTTTGCATGTTCTCCCTGCATTCGCGTGGGTTTCCCCCGGGTGCTCCGGTTACCCCCTTCCCCCACAGCCCAAAGACACGTGGTATAGGTGAATTGGGTAGGCTAAATTGTCCATAGTGTATGAGTGTGTATGGATCCCAGAGAAGGGCATCCGCTGTGGCGATCCCGTATTAATAAAGGGATTAAGCCGAAAACAAAATGAATGAATGAATGAACAAATATAAACTAGTTGAAAAATAAAGCTACAAAGAAATGAAAATATAAAAAAGTAAAATTAATAAAAAAATGACAAAAGCACAAAACAACATACAATAAAACATTATTTAAAATATAAAAAATAAGGATACTAAAATTGAAATTACAAATTAAAAGCATTTTTTAATTACTAAATATATATATATATATTAATTAATATAAATAATAAAGCAACACATAAAATTTCATTTATTTGGATATGTTCGAAAGCACAAAAATAAATCTAAAACTAAATCTGAAATTACAATTTGTTTACAATTACAATTAATTATTTGTTGTTAAAAATTAGCCAAAAAAAAAATAGGCCTAAATACTAAAACACCACACAAAATTATATTTATTTGGATAATGTTTACAAGTAAATAAAATATTTTATTCATATAATACTAAATAAAAAGATTTGAACAATGCACTTTCTCAATAAATAAAATTAGTCACCAGGGTCCCCCCACGGTGCGTGCCCTGCGGGCCCGTCCGCTACGCCACTGTGTGTATGGATGTTTCCCAGAGATGGGTTGCGGCTGAAAGGGCATCCGCTGCGTAAAACATGTGCTGGATAAGTTGGCGGTTCATTCTGCTGTGGCGACCCCGGATAAAGGGTCTAAGCCGAAAAGAAAATGAATGAATGAATGAATGCTATAAATACTGGCTTGCAATTTAAAACTTTAAATTTAATATTATAAAATCTGCATAAAAGAATAAGGTTTATTATAAGTAGATGTTAAAATTTGTATTAAAAACTCCCAAAATAATTACTTTTGTAGTTACAGAAAAAAATATGTGAAGTAATATTTGAGATAAATAAATTATCATCTTGCCAAAATTGGAACACGTAGTTGCATGACTAATAAGCGAGGAAGCGTTTCAGTGTTATTCTGATGAGCAATTTGTATCAAAGTCTGATGCAAATCTTTTCTTCAAGAAGTTAAACCCCGTCAAACATTTCCAGAGAACATGTGACTCTTATGACGTAACCAAAACAAATCCATTGATCGGCGCTCGATTCACCAGGCCCTGATGTTTGTAGGAAGTCATGTGAGCCGGGATATATGGCGGCTATGGTCTATCACTTACACTGAAAAGCACTGTTATTTACGACTGTCATCACTCGAGAAGGAATAATTGTCTGGTTTATATTGTGTACGGCGTAGTCGCGTTTTTGTCGGACAATCTCCTCTGCTCGTTAAGCTCAAATCGTTGTTCAGGCTTTTATTTTGCTTCGTCGGTAACGTTAACTGTTCTCATCCTCCGTTTCAGTCTAAGTTAGCGTCGCAGACAGCAGGTCCTGTTATTTTATAAGTGATGCTTGAGAGGAAACACGTTTTAGGGCGTCGTCTTGTTTATATTATAATAAGCGCGTGATGAGGAAAATCTCGATTTCATTTATTCATTCAGTTATACGTTAACCGAGCTGTCATCCTCTGCATTCACTGAGATATTCGTTTTAACAGCACGCACTTCTGTTCTATGCGTCATTTAAGGGTGTTTTCTGTAATATTTAGTCAAAATGAATACAGAAAAGGATTTTTCTCCACTGACGCCTAATATTGTGAGGGCTCTCAACGACAAGCTGTACGAGAAGAGAAAGGTTGCAGCTCTTGAGATTGAAAAGTGAGTGAAAATCGTTTTTTTTTTATTATTAGGGCAAATGATCATAGTTAAGAGCACAGAATATACATTTTTTATTTCAAAGCATGTTATTTTGTGTCCAGTTGATGTTAGACTTCTAAGAGTCAGAGTCTGCTGAGATTGTGTTTCACTGATTAAAACAATAAGTGTATTTTATAAAGTCACCTGTTTAATTCAAAATTACTATTTTGATTTTATATTTCTTTATTGTTTAATTATTTGTTTTAACATACACAGGAGACACGTAGTAGATTGTCATCTAGTGTAACAACAGTTTATATACAAAAAGTTTTGTCTGTATTTTTTATAACAAGAAACAATTGACAACATTAAAATCCTCTGTTTATGTATCACAGTGCTCCAAATCATATTCTTTTTACAATGTAGATTCCACATTCAGTCACAGCCTCATCGAACTACGTACGTGTTTGTTTGTTGCGAATATGCACGCTCTAGTAAGGAAATTACAATCGTGGCCATGTTGAAATAATTTGTTCCCTCATTTTTGTTATTTGCTCACTCATTGAATAAGTTGAACAAATGTGTTCACTCTTTTTAGTTAAATCATGGCCACGATGATCAAAAACATTCAATCATTTAAGTCATTCACTAAGTTAAACTATAGGCAAACTGAACTAATTCATACACTCATTTTAGCGAATCATGGGCGCGTTGAACTAATGTGTTCTCGCAAAGTAAAAGACGCTCAAATATTTGTAAGCCGTTGGAACTAATTAGTAGGGCCAGACAGAATCTGCAGACATTGTTTGCTATTTCTGTGCAGAATTTTGTAAATAAATCTGCAAGTTTATGTGGAATGATTTTTGGGAGTATCTTAACTAAAACTTAATATATTAAACATAAAACAATACCTTTTTAACAATGCAAATGTTTATAATGCAAATCCAATTAGATCCACTTATTTGGTAAACAACGCACGTCTCACATATATCTACTAAAAGACAGAAAATATTGAAAATATACAAACTGTATCGTTAATAAATCATATGAACATTTTTATATTAGTCAATAATGTTACTGAAATTAATTTCAAACCTGAATAAATATAAATTTACAATCATTTATACAAGTAAACAAATAGACTCAATGATGGGCTAGAAATCTGCGGATTTCAACATGTGCAGATTCCGTGTGGGCCTACTAATAAGTTCTGGCCATTATTTTTTTTTACAGTTATTTTTTTCATCCACCCTCGTATGTTTGACAATCTCAACTGAAACATGAAGACAGGACGGGACATAGAGTAGCTCCTCCCCTTTTTCTAAAAAACTGCCAATAGTGTTTAGTTTTATCACAGCTCTGCCAGTGAGAGTTGTTGAGCTCAAGCACATCAAATAAAAAGCAAATGAGAAGCGTCTTGAAGGGGGCGGAGCATGATAAATACCAGAGAGCATTTGATTGGTCAAGATTTGATGAGAAACTGAAGTATGAGGTGATGCGAAAAAAATCATTGATTGATTTAGGATTTAGTTGATTTAGAATTGACAAACTGCTAACTTTGGATGTTTATATCAGTTTTATATGTTCTAAACGCAAAATTTGTCAAAGTTTTGGAGCAAACTTTCTAATAGACTTCCTTAAAACTAAGTTAACAGGACCTTTAATATGCCATGTAGATCACTTTTAAGTTCAATTTGATGCAGACACCAAAACGTGGCGTCTCATCTTTGACCCATTCTAGAGTTTCTCTGTCTATTTAGTTATTTTGAGACGTTTAGTCATCTGACAGGTCACATGATCTCAGCAGTCATGCATACAATCAATAGCCCATAGTCCAAACAGCTTCTGCTGCATAAAAGTACTCTAAAAGTCCAGCCAGCGTGGACTGAAATATTAGAATAGTATTATATTCCATTCATCTGCGTCTTCCCATTCTTTCACCAGGCTTGTGCGTGAATTCGTAGCTCAAAATAACTCTGCTCAGATAAGACATGTCATCCAGATACTGGCCACAGAGTTTGCTCTGTCCCAGCACCCTCACAGCAGAAAAGGAGGCCTCATTGGGCTGGCGGCCTGCTCCATCGCCTTGGGAAAAGTAAGTTGAGCTAAATATGATGTTTTGGTACTTCTTGAAATGCAAATTCTGGTAGCTTCATCTGTGCTTATCTATAATTTGACCTATTGTGCTTCTCAGGATTCGGGATTGTACCTGAAGGAACTCATTGATCCGGTTCTTACCTGTTTCAATGACTCTGACAGCCGTCTGCGCTACTACGCCTGTGAGGCCCTGTATAATATAGTGAAAGTCGCCCGAGGAGCAGTGCTGCCCCACTTCAATGTGCTGTTTGATGGGCTTAGCAAGGTAAGATAAAGACACTTCATGACTAGGAATGAATCACACATGGTTTCGATAATTACTAAATATTTAGCTGGAACAATACTGGTGTGATTTGAAATAAAATAGAGACAGACTAGCAGAATCATTATCACAACATTAAGGCTATTGGCAGAAGAACCACATTGTTGCATTGTATGGAACACCAAGCAAAAAAATAAAATAAATAAATACTTCAATATGTAAATGCGTTCGTTTTTTGTGATTGTTTTAGAACTTCAGATTCAGTTGTCTATGGAAGAAATGATTAGGAATAATAAATGCCAGAAAACGGTTTAACTACTTGCTCTACAAACAAGTGTGTTCATTAATTTACATAAAAAGGAGAATAATATCATAAAACAAACATCAGTTTGCAACATAAAGCAGCATAACGAGCTGTTTTTAACGTTTAAAAATCAATGGAAATGAATGAGGCCTGAAATCTCGAGACAAAAAGATTCCAGTGGCTGCACCCACTTGTACATGAAGAATAAGGTCAATAAATTAACAGTTTCTTATCATGACTTAATAAGTAAGCATATTTTTCTATTTTGTTACCTCATTTTTACCGCAAGTAACCTTTTCATGTAAGTTACTTCGTTTATTACAAGTCTTTTGAGCTTTTATGTCTTAAAAAGATTTATATTGAAATTAATGTCAATGAATTCACCTTCTATGGTTCCTCTCCTGATAAAGGGTTAAGAATATTTCATTAATTCCTAAATTAATTAACTAACATGTCTGTTTAATGAACTGATAATGATGTTTTGAAAATTAAGCATTTTTACTGTTTTACTTACATTTCTAAAATATTATGCTTTAAAAATGCAACAAACTAAATTACTATAATTAAAATATAATATGTACTTTAAATAAAATAAATGAAAGAATTGTTAACATGTTGCTTGGGTGAAATGTTTGCGTTGATGCAAAAACTAAATAAATAAATTTAGGCAAAACTGAATTAAATGTTAACTAACTATTTACAAAAAACAAATAAAAATGAAACAATTCAGCACACAAAACTAAACTAAATCCAGCAAAACTTACAAAACAAATTTCCTAAATAAACTTTTAAAATGAAATTATAAAAATAAAGGCTGCTAATACAATATTAAATACTATTACATACATTCTAAAATAACACATAAAAACAGAATTCTGTTCTTTTTTTAAGACAATTATAGTTAAATGATGCAGAAAAACAAAAAGCAAAAAAAAAAAAAAATTAAAAATAGCAGGCAAATTAGTGTGTTATTGATAAGTAAATTTTCATTTATTCCAATGGAGGTCCACATTCCCCCTATTATAACTTAATATAACCCAATCTGTTCTTATAGCTTGCTGCAGATCCTGATCCCAATGTAAAGAGTGGCTCTGAGCTCCTGGATCGCCTGCTTAAGGTGAGTTTGACTAGAAACAAGAACGTATTAAATGACAAAATGGCATATTTTGACTTTGATTTGGGTTTTTAAGGACATCGTAACGGAGAGCAACAAGTTTGACCTGGTGGCTTTTGTCCCCCTGTTGCGTGAGAGGATTTACTCCAATAACCAATATGCTCGTCAATTCATTATCTCCTGGGTGAGTTAAGCACTTTCACCAGTCTGCAACATTCAAAGTCAGCATGACATTAGAAGTTGTGAGACACTTGACTTAACGGTGTGATGTAAATGGTTTCTTAAGCAAGAATAAAATGTGGGGGGATTTGATTTCTTAAGAAAGAATAAAATATAGGGATTTTGGGATTTAATTTTGCACGTTGCAATTGAATGGACGGCTATGATTGGCATTTGGGTCATCAGGTTTATCCTGACCTTACATTAGTAATAGTAATACATCATTTATAATAAATACCTCAACAATACTTCAATAAATATATATAAGGGCTCATTCACAGAGAATGCATTTTACCATTTGGATGTATTACTCTTCCATTGTTTTTCAATGCAATCATGCACTCTATGGACGTGCATGACCATTACGCTGACTTTTCGCGTCTCCTGATAGACTTCGCTCATGAGAGCCACATTTTTTTCTATACCATGTCAAGTTAAAACAACATATTCAATGTGATTAATGTCAGTTCCAAAGCAGTGGACCAATCAGAAGAACTCTGAGGCAGGGAAACCATCGCAAGTTTCTGTTAACAGGCACTTAGTGGCTGTGTCTGGTTCTCCTCGTGCTCTAGGCTGTGCTAAAAATCACCTTAAACCTTTCTGAATGCTGCGACTCACATTTGAAATGCCAAAATGTGTTCTGTGTGAATGAGGAAATCAACAAATGTCACTTTTGATTTCATAGTGACGTTTTAAAAAGTGCACAGAAGTAAACATATACAAATTTCTGTTATTTAAGTGTTATTTGTAGACTAGAATTGTTTATTTTTGTTTATTTTTAAAAACAGTTTATTTTAGTGAGTTTAAAATAAAAAAGATTTTTGTATTTATATTGATGTTTATTTTGTTAATCTTTTAAGAACTTTTATAACTTTGGCTTGTTTTGATTCATTTAGTTGTCAACACATCATCTGCAATTTATTTATTTTATTATATTAATATTTTCTTTCAGATTAAGTTCAATTACACTATAAAAGCACTGTAAAAATGCTGGGTTCCACACAAAATCTTCATGTTGTCCCAACACAATTTAAGTTAGTTTAACTGTTTTTACAAATTTAAGTAGATTACACATAAAACAATTGAGCACATTTTAAATAAGTAGTTTGAAGCAGCAGCAAAAAATATTTTTAAGTATATCAGAATTAATTAGTTTTAGCTGAAAATACAAAATGTTAATATTTTTATTGTTATTGTTTAATTTCACTTAATTTACATTATCATCATTTATTCAATGTTATGTCAGTTCAAAGCATCTATTCCAAAAAGATTTTGTACTGAAACTTGACAGATTTGTTTTCAAAAGTTTCAGGTTTTTATACAGTGAAATACAGGGAAAAGCAAGCCATGGTTTTGGGTAAAAAAAATTTAATAGTGGTTCCCAGACTTGCATTTTGAGGATGAATTTCAACAATAGACACAGTTTACATTGTTCTTCTCTCAGTGTTGGATGTCTACTGTATGTACTGTAAATATAAGTTAGTTAATTTAGTCAGAATTGTTTCGTCACATTGCTTAATTAAATTAAAACATTTTTGCTTTTTTAAAGGGCTTTTCAGTCAACTGAGAATCAGTGGAAGCACAGAAATCCTTCAAGTGTCATTGAAATATCATCTTTTGTCTTCCAAAGAGGACCAAATTTTGGCTATTTGACAGTCACAACAATGATAATCGTTCCCATTACATCATTGTGAATTCCTGTGATGCTTTGACTCTGCTGCAGATTCATGTGTTGGAGTCTGTTCCTGATATCAACCTCCTGGATTACCTGCCGGAAATACTAGATGGACTCTTCCAGATTCTTGGAGACAGCAGTAAAGAGATCAGGCGGATGTGCGTCTCCTCATCTTCCGCTTTACCTGACCCCATTAGTCCCTCTTCCTCTTTTCTCCGTTTCATATTCTCATTTTTTAACGTTGTTATTCAATAGGTGTGAGCTAGTTTTGGGGGAATTCCTGAAAGAGATTAAGAAGAATCCTTCTAGTGTCAAATTCGCCGAAATGGCCAACATCTTGGTCATCCACTGTCAAGTGTCTGATGAATCAAAGTCCAGTGAGTCACATCTTTAAATCTGTATAAATCCTGTTTTAGATGAATGAGTGTAATGCTGCATCCCAATTCGCATACTTATACTATGTGAAGAAATAGTACATACTTTGAGTATTTAACAGAAAAGTATGCAAGCTTTGGAACATACTACTACTTCATTAACAGATCGTTATGTTGCTTAGTTACCCCCTGTCAATCATCTTGACACATCATCCACATTTCCTTCATATTTAATTATCTACTCTATTGGAGATTCAGCAGCAGGTTAATCCACCATCCAAGAGTCTTTCATGCAGAGAAATCTCCTTAGGTCTTTGAATAACTATGCATTCATAATTTAATGTCCAAAGATCTCCTTATATAAGTTCGTATTGTTGTTGCAGATGAAATATAACACGGAAATAGTGATTTAATCATTTTCCAGTTGGTTAAATATTAATTTAATAGTCGTTCAATCATCTTTACCGAAGCCTCTCTATTTGACCGATGATCTCGTGCGTCCTCTATGTTTGTAGTTTGTTTACACTTTTTACCTGTGTTTGTAGTTCTAATCGGATTAATGTCCAACACACAATGTATTACGGTTCTACACTTCGAATTTTTACTGGAAATAGTAAACCATTTGGGAACATTTGATATACTCTTTTCAACATACTACGGTTTGGGACATACTAAAGCTGCGGTCACGCTGGACTTTTCTCACCGAAGACTTCAATTGATACGCACGCAAATGTGGCAGACCGGAAATGCAAGGTTGTGCAATAAGTTTCGCAGTTGCAAAGTTCAAGCTTGGTGAACTCTGAATTCTGAAATCGCAAAATTTGCGTGAGACCAAATGAGGATCAAAACATGACCTCTCTGGACAGGAATTTTAAATATGGACCAATCGCTCGCTTTTTTAAATGTTTAATCCCGTCCCTTTTCGCAGCGCTGTAGTACAGAATTTCGCAAGCTCAAACTCTAGTGTGAGCGCAGCTTTATTCTATTTTCCAGGATGTCCACAGGGTCCTAAAAAGTATTAAAAGTTGATAAATCAATTATGAGAAAATTAAGGCTCTTAGAAGGTATTAAAAAGGCGTAATTGCGTTTGTATGAGGTCTTAAATTTCGTTCAAGCGTTGTCCAGTGTTTGACTCCAAAAAACCATAAATATATTTATTTTCCTCCTAATATTAACAAAGCATGCTCGATCCACACGATTGGTTCAGGCCGAGGCACGTTCGGCCAAGATCCTCAATTCGGGAGATGTCACGTGATTTGCAACAAATGCAGGAAGGTGATGTGACGCTGTACACATGTAGGGAAACCATCGAGCGAAACAGACGGCAATATGGAAAAATGTAAGTGCGTGCTTCTGCTTGGAGAAAGACGAGTTTAAACAGTGGCTGAAGCCTGTCGCTGATAACAACCACATAATTTATTCTTTCAAGCTTTGTTTCTTATGAGCGCGTGTCTGCAGAGCGAGTTTTCTCCTCTGCGTGTACCATGGATCAGCTGTGATCGCTGCTGCCGTTTATCAGCGTCACTCATTGGTGAACAGCACCAGAGCGTTAGAGCCAATCACAGCCCTTTCTGTTGAGCGTGTGACCAATCATAGAGGCCTAAGACTGAACTTGCTAGACAATGCTCAGAAAGCGAGCGGGATAATATTTCCGTTTGTTTATTTGCTATAAATGCCCATGTTGTTCTGTGCATGTACTTAATTTTTTAAAGGTGCAGTTCATATATCTGACTGCTTGTTTTAAAGGACAAAATTGTATTACAAATAATATATAAAAATATTTATACATTTTAAGACAAGAATTCTTGTGCTGTGAAGTAAAATATAAAATTGTGTATGGAAAGCATTGTCGATGCACCGAGATATCGAATTGAACTGAGCCAATGGCATGATAATCGCAACCGAGCCGTGAGACCAGTGTAGGTTCACACCTCTATTAACAACTGTTTACTAACAACTGTTTAAGTTAAAGGTTTGATACTAATTAGAACTTGAAGTGGTGATGAGGTCTTCAAATATTCTAAGATGTCTTTAAAAAGTCTTAAAAAGGTATTGAAATTACCTTTAGGATTCCTGCATATACCCTGTTTTCGAATACTATTTAGAACTAATAATACAGTAGACTAATTGGGATGCAGTAATCGTCTTGTGTTTGTCTTTCTGCAGCTAACGATCTGATCCAGCTGACATCTATGACATGGATGAGAGAGTTTATTCAGCTTGCTGGGAGAGTTGTGCTGCCTTATTCCTCGGGCATATTGACAGCAGTGCTGCCTTGTCTGTCCTACGATGACCGCAAAAAGAGTATCCTACACTGCCATATACTCTCAATAATGCATTTAGGAGTGTGTTTGTTTAAGAACTTGACGTGTTTATCAGTTAAGCCCTGCTTACTAAATGTAATTTTTAATTTCAGCTGTTTTTTTAACTATTTTGATCACACTTTACAATAAGGTTTCATTAGTGAACGTTGGTTACTATATAATGAACAATAATTGAACAGCATTATTAATTGATGTTAATGTTAATTTCAACTATTACTAAAGCATTATTGAAATCCAAAGTTTACAAGGAATGACTGCATTTTCATTAACAAATGTTAACAAAGATGAATAAATACAGTAATAAGTGTGTTTGTTCATGTTAGTATACAATCGCTGGCCCCTTTATAAGGTACACCTTACTAGTACCGGGTTGGACCCCCTTTGGCCTTCAGAGCTGCCTTAAGCAGGTCGCACACCAGAAGCGCCGCTCGCTCATTTAATTAATTGAAAAAAAGATATATATATATATATATATATATTGGGACATATATGTTTTTTTTATTCCCATGGTTATGTCTTTGAGCTATTGATATGGTTCTGTTGTCAGCGTTTAGATCCATTTCCTCAATAAATCACCTTCAGGTACTAAAGAAGCAGCCAGTGCGTGTAATCACAGCCTGATGAAGCTCGTGACTCTAGAGGATGATGAAGATGACGAAGAATTACAGACCAAATCTTCCCCTCCAAGCGACGAGGCTCCATCTAAAAAAGAGGGAGATCTGAATGGCAAGTTTTTCTCATTATTATACTTCATCATGTATTAAAATGATAGTGTGTATACATATACATATATATAGAAGAAAACAAATTGTTAAAGGATTCAAAAAAGTAGATTGCATTGGCCGGGAATCGAACCCGGGCCTCCCGCGTGGCAGGCGAGAATTCTACCACTGAACCACCAATGCATTTCTGAAAAGGAAGGGTCGCCCCCTGCCTATCAACATGAGGAAATCCCTTTGGCCATGGGACAGAAATGTGCAGCCTAGTGGATAACGTGGCAAAAGTCGCCCCCTGCCTTTTTATAAAAGCAAATGTCTGAGAGATTTTGGGACAAAGTAAAATATGCCGCCTAGTGACCACATATGGTACTGGGCTTTGGCGATAGCCTTACTTTGGAAGCCAGGGGCCAGCAGAGATTTGTCAGGAACGCATTGGTGGTTCAGTGGTAGAATTCTCGCCTGCCACGCGGGAGGCCCGGGTTCGATTCCCGGCCAATGCATCCATAACTTTTTGCATGTTCTTCTTTGTATTATCTAATTATGTAACTTATTTACACTGCAGTTTTTATGTCAGTTTTGTGATACATAACAGGGATTGATTTATTCAATTGCATAATTGTAACAGTAAGATGATTTAATTTTGGGAGAAAACTGTTCCTCAAATAACTAACAAGAAACTAAAGTTTAAGTACCACAACTGGTTTCAGCAACAAATGTCTGAAATATGAATATTTGTAGTATAAACCATGTATTGTAAAATGTGTTTTGTTGAAAATTGTATGATTATAAATTTATAATTAAAATATATATTCCATTTAAATGTAAGCAGTAAAAAGCACAAGATTTTTCAGTTAAAGTTGCACTTAATGAATGAAACTCCAAGATGCAGATGAATCTGTAATAAATAATGTGAACTAAAATTAAGATGTAAATAAGTGTTAAATCGGTTGAATAGAAATGAAAATGTAGCTAAACGGTCCTAAACTCTTCTCCATTCATTTTCAATGGTAGTGCTAAATCACTACGGATTTAATTACGAATTGCAATATAATTTCGGCCACTAACGCTCTTCCGAGTTGTTGCACTACTCCATAGCTTGAATTCTCCATTTTTCTATAGGTTTTGTATAGGTTTAATTTAATGTGTGACAAAAGTGACAGTAAAGTGTTTTAGTTGTCAGATGCGTATTTTAAATAAATGTTATACTTTTGAACTGTTCCTCAAACACTTAAAATGCAAAAGGAACTAAATATTAAGAAAAGCAACTGGTTTTAGCATTAAATGTCAGATATAGGAATATTTGTGGTATGAACAAAATATCGTAAAAATGGATTTGTGTGTGTGTATATATAAATATATAGTTATTTTACATGTAAGCAGTAAAAAGCACAATATATTCCCACTAAAATACTTTATTTATATTTTATTTGTCCATTTGGAATATTGCAGAAACTGCAGGGATCAAATCCTTAAACGAGTGATAGATGAATAGAAAGTATTTGAGTAGTATAAAATATTGGAAACTGCTAATTTAATATTAGTTTTTGTTGAAAATTTATGTCATTTTAATTTAGAATTCAAAATATATAATCCATTTACATGTAAGCAGTAAAAAGTACAAAATCTTTTAGTTAAAGTTGCACTTTATGAATGAAACGGCAAGGTTCAGATTAAGGTGTAATAAATAATGCGAACAAAAATTAAGGTATAAATAAGTTAATTAATTTTTTTATGTAAGTAAATTTAATTATGTTAATCAAATTAAAGTTAAACTAGTTGTATTGAATTTTTTAAAAAGTGTATGAAGAGACTATTATTATAAGTCATAGCAATATGATGAAGAGATCTGTTTAGCTAAACTTCCCTAAACTCTTCTCCATTAATTCTCAATGGTTGTGCTAAACCCTACGGATGCAATATGCTTTCGGCCACTAACGCTCTTGTGGCGCTCTTCCAAGTTTTATGCACCCAGTTTAGATTGAATAAGCCATTTTTTTGTATTTTGTACACATTTAATCGTCATGTTTTTACATAATGCTCTCTAGTTCATTTTTACATGTATATTTGTCATTTCTACATGTTTGTTTTTACATTTGTGTAAAAGAATAATGATATGTGACTGTAAATTGACAGAAACAATGACAATAATACAAAAGATGAGCATCAAACTGGCACTTTAGAATGATTTCTGTAGGTTATTGACTATAAAGACAGAAGTAATAATGCCATTGCATAAAATATATTACAAAAGTGTTCACCTATTTAAAATTTATATTTCAAAATATTAAAATCTTTACATTTTTTTGAACATATAAATGCAGTCTTAGTATGCTTCTTATTTCGAAAAACACTTGAAAGTCTAGCCATCATAGAACATTTAAACAGGAGATACTATCAAAAATATTTTAAAAGAATCTGTCATTGCAATTATTATTTAAGAACTGATATATTAATGAATAAAATGTAACACACTGTTAAACCTATTAAAACATGGTCTGCTTTTAATTCATACCTCTGTTTTTGATTTTAGATTCCCTAAATGAGTCTCAGGAGTCGGTAGGCTTCAGTAACATCTCTTTCTTCACTCCAGCAAGGTAATATTTTAAAGCCACTGACAAACCCCCCCCCCCCTGTATATGCTTCAGTATACATTACTGAATAGTGTAGTTCACTATTCAAAATAAATGACGAATTTTCTTATTGTATGTTAGTTAAAAGATCAGAAACCATTGTAAGATTTCTCCTGCATATGTTTAGTTCTGACAGGTCTGCAGTTACTCTGGATCTGGATGGCATTGTGCAAGTGCTGGACAGACATTTACATGATTCGTCCACCGGAATGATGACTCGCATCGCTGTGTTGAAGTGGCTCTACCATTTATACATCAAGACTCCTCGCAAGGTTTCATTAAATAGCATTTTAAGTGCACACTTTCAGCTTAAGCTAAAACATGAGTGGTTCATTCTACTCTCTTCTCATGGCAGATGTTCAAGCACACAGATAGTTTGTTTCCCATGCTATTGAAGACACTATCAGATGAGTCGGATGAAGTAAGTCATCATTTACAGTTGAACTAATCAAACTTTTTCTAGCGTATTAAAGAAATTCTATGTCTGCAGGTGATTTTAAAAGACTTGGAGGTTTTAGCAGAGATCGCATCATCACCTGCTGGTCAGACGGACACTTCTGGGTCGTGCGATATATCGGATAGTAAAACCGAGCTGCATATTCCAGGTGGGGTCAGAGATGGGCAGCCAGTGGTGGTCGGTGGGTAATCAATTCCTGGCTTTCTTTCTTATCTGTTAAATATCAGAAAAGCACATTTGTGAATGTAAAGTCAAACACTTTTTTTTTTATTGTAGTTTTCAATTTTAAAGCATAAAAATAGGTATTAACATGAACAAACAATGAACAATATATTTATTGCAGCATTCCTTATGTTAGTTAATGAAATTAAAGTTGTTCATTGTTAGGGTATGTTAAAGGGCCATGAAACCCCCCTCTTTCAGTTCAAGTCTACCTCAGAATTTTTTCAAAAAATGCTACCTGATGGGCGTGGAGCGCTGTGAGCAGAGGGAGGAGTGGGCGTGGCCGGCAGAGTAGGGGAAAAAGAGGGGAGCGGACAACTGTTGTCAGTCGGCTCACAAAATGAGAAACAACCATGAAGAGACCCATGATTTTATAGTTTACAAAGTTAAAATGCTAATAATTTAACACCCTGCTACATATGTTATTCGTAATTTCATATAAACATAACTACAATTTGTTATTATCGTGTTTATAGAAGAGTATAATAAATGAAGAGGACTTCTCTCCGCCTCAATCCCCAGGTCTGAATGCAGACACAGTGGATAGCAGTGCAGCAGGTCTCTTGCCCTGTCTATTCCAACCATTAGCCCTGCTGATAATTCGGAGGATTTTAAACATAGAATGTTGACAAACTGAATGGTAACAAACTCAACTGGTAAAAGACAAAGTCCGCCATTCTCCAATTCTCGTACAGCTCTCTCGACAAAATGCTTGCTGAAAACCAACAGCCTTGCTATATCAGCACTGACAGCATCGCGGGGAAAAACATGCAACAAACCCTGTACATCTCTGAAACAAACACATACCATTAAGACCCTTCATGAACAGCTAAATACTGAGTGCCGTGCGCTTACGCGATCTCTTTCAGTCATTGGGTCTCACAGCTTGGCATGCCTGCTTTGCCTTTGGAAAGCACATGCTCTCATGAATAATTAAGTAGCAGGCTCTTCTCATATGATAAGAACCACTATGAATAATAATGAGAAACCGACGCGTCATCACTCCACTAGCTGATGCGCGCCATGTCACCGATTTTGATCCTGCCCCATAAACACCCGGAAGATGAAATTAGCTAACAAAAGCTCCAAATTATCCAGTATTCCCCACAATTAAAGCTGACAGGTGCTAACATTGTCCTAACTGATGCTCAACACCAGTGGTGTAGTTGGGGCTATACGCACGTATACTCAGTATGCCTACTTTTTTCCACTAGCTGTTTGGGTATTACGACTTCTGAGGATCAATAACTGCATATACCCTCAGTATACTCACTTGTTTTGTTGATTAGGCTTCCCTAATTTACGTGTATTCGCATCCCCTTTAACTGTATACCAAATGTTTTTAACTCTCATCTTAATTTGTTTTTTGAAGTCAACTGAATGATGTCTCACTGAAACGTTCAGGTAAAATTATAATACAGCATGGGCGGGTTGGTTGGGTAATAGTACACCACCTTATTTTTTAGGACTACACTGCTCAACACACACAAATCTGTTAAAATTTCAAAAAAAGTACTCGAGGGTTTCTTAAACCTTTAAGTCCATGAACTAATGTTAACAAGCATGAATTTGGATGTGAATAATGCATTAGTAAGTCATTAATAAGTGATTAAAAAATCATGTACAAGTACAGTATTGTTCATTACTAGTTCATGTTAGTAAATGCATTAAAATTAACTAATGTAACCTTAATGTAAAGTTGAATCAAAAAACACACACAAAAAAAAAGAAACCAACAAAAATAAAAGAAAAAATCAAATTAATAAATGAATAAAACTGCAAGAATAAAGGAGGGGGTTTAAATAAACAGTTTACACACTAACATAAAAAAAAAATCTACTTTATCACTAGTTATGACAATTACTTGTACAAAATGAAATTAAACACTGTAAATTTTTTTCGGCAGGTTCTAAGATGACAGATTTATCGCCCTCGACTCCCAGCATGAATTCATACTTCTACAAGTTCATGATTAACTTGCTCAAGCGCTTCAGTTTGGAGAGAAAACTTCTAGAAATGAGAGGGGCCTTCATCATCAGGTAAAAACCATCCTATAATTAAACAATTTAAAAATAGATGTGAAGTAATCTGACAGAAAGCAAGAGTGTTGTGTTGTTTTGCAGACATGTGTAATACTAAACTTTATTTGTTGAACTGTTGTATAAAAACAGTAAGTTCTGTTTTAGATGCAATATGTTGTTTACTATTTTGCAGCTGAAATAATTCCAAACAAACCAGACATCTCTTCATCTCTGTGTTTCTGTATATAATTCATATGTTTTCCATTGAATCATATGAGTCAATAGTTCAATGATTCATTCTTAAAGATGGTCACTCGCATTGTTTCAAAATAAATCTGCTGTTTTGAGTGATTGAGTCATTTAAATAAATGATCTACTGGTGGTTTAGAGTGATATTTATCCAAGATAAGCGTAAACCAGAAAAGGTCCCAAGTATGAACTGCATTCCAACATGTTTTGCCAATGCGTGATACTGTAGGTAAATAACGAGTGTCATCAACTGTAAAACTACTTGTGCTACAAACCAGAGTTTATGATTATGTCAATAAATTATAATAATATGATAAACATCAGTTTACAATATCAAGCCAATACAGCTGACTGTTTTTATGCAGCTAAAATAACTTAGAAGTGAATCATTTTTTGAGCAAGTTTGATCTGCTTCCCAACAGGCAGCTCTGTCTTCTCCTGCACGCGGAGAATATATTTCACTCTATGGCAGATATTTTACTGAAGGAGGAGGATCTGAAGTTTGCCTCCACAATGGTGCAGACACTGAACACTATTCTGCTTACTTCAGCCGAACTCTTCCAGCTGCGAAATCAGCTCAAGGACTTGCGCACGCAGGTAACACGCGCTTTGAGGACTGGCAACTTGATAGGCTTGGTTAGATAAGTGTGAACGCTAACATACAACAGACTGAGAATGAATGGGATCCATTCAGATTGTTTCTTCTTGTGAATCAGTAATTGAAATGCATTTGAGTTCTTGCTGATCATTGTTTTTCGTTTCTACTTTTCACTCTTCAGGAGAGCTGTGCTCTCTTCTGTTGTCTCTATCGCTCTTGGTGTCACAATCCAGTGGCCACAGTGTCCCTCTGCTTCCTCACCCAGAACTACCGGCATGCCTACGACCTCATCCAGAAATTGTATCCTCGACGTCAATCCAATTAAAATGTTTTAAAAGTGTATATAGCCAAATTTCACTTTCAGGATGAACAGTCCTCTTTGCTTGACCATTTCACTCCTAGCGATCTGGGCCAATCAGCATACATATGGTTTCATTTTCCACAGTGGTGCTGATGACGAAGCTCTCTAGAATGTACTACAAATGCGCCAGTCTTTGCCTTTGTAATGCAAGCGTAATGAAAACTGGACGATGAGAGAGATCTGTATGATGATTCTGCTATTGGGACTTCGTTTTTCTGATATTTACTTTATTGAATAACATTAAATAAATAAATAGTGGGCTTTCACTTAGCCAGGCAAACCGGAAACAGTGGTGATGTCACATGCACACATCCTCTACCAGCACAGCTGTCTAACCTACATTCCAGGCTGAGAATGGTTTGTAATTGTGCAGTGCAGTACACCTGGAACCCTAACTGCTCTTAGAACCGTTCGGCACAATAGTGGAAACGTAACTTATAAGTGTATAATCACCCTGGGCAAGGCCATTATATCTTCAATTTGTTGAGACTTCTGGTCTTGTTCAGTTCTAATGCTGCGTTCACACCAGAAGCAGATGAAATGTCTAGCGCGACTGATTTACATGTTAAGTCATTGGAAAGATGCGAATAGACATCCTGCAGTGCGATTCTCGCGAGTGAGGCAGCACAAATGAGGCTGCACGAGTTGAGTGTTTCGCGCGTTTGATGCTCGAATCGCTCGAGTTGGAAGATCTGAACTTCAGCAGACATTCTGTTGCCTGTTGTTGGTGTCCCGAGAGGAAATGCTCATGCAGACACTGACAACAGCTCATCAAACTGGGCTTGGCTCAGTCGGAAGCACTGCTGATAGTCTTCATCATCCGGGTACAGTTTCTGGAGGAGTTGATGAACTCTTCGAGCTGTGTGCATGTCTGAAAGTGTCTTGTGGACTCAGACACGGCGCCAAACAAATATACATTGTTTTTCAGCCTTCCTAAAGCACATAAAGCACAGCTATTCTCTTAATAAAGTCCATGTTAACCATTTAGCAACGAAGCTAAAATCACCGTGCAGAAAGAAGCCCTGCACATGACGCGAATCCACATCTATTGTGAAATGAATTTGACGCACGAATAAAGCGAAGTAAACTGTTCATGCATCAATTTACGCCTGAATAGAGTGATTTATTGTGCCATTTATGTGCTATGTGTGGTGTGAACACAGCATAATGCATTATAGCACATTTTAAATATATTTTAGATTTAATTTATTTTAAATATTTGTAGTAAAAATTTGTTGGACATTGTATTGTGAGGGTATCTCTGAAAAAAAAAGTTTAAGTAATCATTGATTGATATAGAAAATCTGAAATGTTTTTGTTTACATGTTTACATCTATCTATCTATCTATCTATCTATCTATCTATCTATCTATCTATCTATCTATCTATCTATCTATCTATCTATCTGTATATAAGACTTTATGTATAATTTCAAATCCTTTGTTCTGAGAAAAACTAAAAACCTTGACTTGATCTGACCAGTGGAGATCTAGAGGTGACTGTGGACTTCCTCATGGAGGTGGATAAACTGGTCCAGCTGATCGAGAGCCCCATCTTCACCTGTGAGTCGCATTCCCCCACCACATCAATGATTCGAGTTTCCAGCTCTCCACACTGACATTGGTTTTCTTGGCAGACCTTCGCCTGCAGCTGCTGGATGTTGAGCATAACCCGTACCTCATCAAGGCTCTGTACGGCCTGCTGATGTTGCTTCCTCAGAGTCAGGCGTTTCAGCTGCTCTCGCATCGCCTCAGCTGCGTGCCAAACCCTGAGCTCATGCGGACGGTGTAAGTACGCCTGTCCACATTATTAAAGATGCCGTCTGTACATTTCACCACTACAAAGTTGAAGCCATAAACTGACAAATGAAACCAAAACATGGCAAAGTTACATGAGACCATGAGTAGAAGAACTGTGTATGGTGCAGTTCCGCTTTGCATCAGGCCTCTGATAAGCCTGTCTTGCTTTATTCTGCCTCCTGGATGTCCTTTATCTCTAACTTAACACATAGAATATTGATATCCCACTTATACAGACCCAGTAACCACACACTTCCACATAATGTCTCACATTATTAATATTCAATTATGTTTACAGGATTTACTTTAAAACAAGGATACCCTGGAGGGCTGGATTTTAGCTTCAACCCAAATTAGTCACACCTGAACCATCTAATCAAGCTTTTACTAGTTATACTAGAACAGGGGTGCCCAATCCTGTTCCTGGATATCTAACTTCCTGCAGATTTCAGCTCCAACCCTGATCAAAAACAACTAAACCAACTAAGTAGAATCTGAAGAAGCACTTGGTACTTACAGACAGGTGCGTTTGATCAAGGTCGCAGCTGAGCTATGCAGGAAGGTAGCTCTCCAGAAACAGAATTGAACACCTGTGAACTAGAAGCTTCCAGGTAGGTGTGTTAAGGCAAGTTGGAGCTAAACTCTGCAGAACCCCATTACACAGGGACAGTATTTCCAAAAATGTAAATTAGCTCATCATTTACTCTCCCTCATTTGGTTTAAAACCTTTATGAGTTTCTTTCTTCATAATGAAATTCAATTCAATTCACCTTTATTTGTATAGCGCTTTTACAATGTAGATTGTGTCAAAGCAGCTTCACATAAAAGGTCATAGTAAATTGGAACAGTGTAGTTAAGTTTGTAGTGTTTAAGTTCAGTTCAGTTTAGCTCAGTTCAGTGTGGTTTAATAATCACTACTGAGAGTCCAAACACTGAAGAGCAAATCCAACGATGCGCAGCTCTACAGATCCCGAACCATGCAAGCCAATGGCGACAGCGGAGAGGGAAAAAAAAAACTTCACTAATTGGCGAAAGTGAAGAAAAAAAATCTTGAGAGAAACCAGACTCAGTTGGGCACGACCATTTTAATTTCTCCGCTGGCCAAACGTCTTGTGCAGAGCTGCTGTCTCAGCGGCGGAGGCTGGAAGCTGGCCTCAGCGAAGACTCGTCTGTCCCTGGAGCATCACAGGAATCAGTCTGATGTTATCCACTCCTCCATGACCACCACAGTAGCTGCTCAGGATACGGCCTGGTCCAGGATATGGAAACCTTGGGATCATCTCGTCGTTGGTCTTGGATCGAATCAGTGACTCTGCATAGTCTGAGGGCCTCGGGAAGAGTATCCCCAGGTGGAAATGGAGAATAAAGAGAATAATTAGCGTAGCTGCTTTTCATAGTGTATATAAACAAGGTGCAGAAACCTGTGTGGAAGCCCCCTAAGTGGTGCACTGAGTGTATGCTTTACTAAACAGATAGGTCTTCAATCTAGTTTTTTTTTAAGTATTTTTAAGAATGCTGGTTGCTGACAACCCATCGACTTCCATGGTAGGAAAAAAATTATATGGAAGTCAATTTGTTCTAAGGTTGTCAAAAGTATCCAGTTTCAGTACAGTACTTTTGAAAAACGTCAATTTTCTGCTAACATTTGATTGTCGTGTTTACATGCTCAACAGAAAAGACTGATTGACCATACTGGTCATTAGTTCACCGTTGTTCACCAAGTGCAAACACAGATACACAGATAATGGAGTGTTTTAAAGATTTCAGTACCGATTGGTACCGAACTCAATACTTTTGACAACCCTAATTTGTACCCTCAACCAGCATTCTTCAAAATCCTTGAACATTTATTTTATGTTCAGCTAAAGAAAGAATCTTAAATAAGTTAAACAAGTGAAGGGTAAGTAAATGATGCCAGAATATTTGTTTTTGGTTGAATTATGCCTTTAATTGAATCTTTTTCAAGTTACATTGGACCAACAAACGTAAATCACAAACATTTGTAAAAAAAAAAAAGAAAAAAAAAGCATGACAAAGCCCAGAAAAAAGACAATTAAAGAGTTCAGATGCAAAAACCTCTAAGTGCTGTCTAAAATTTCCATCGAAAATGAACATTATTCTCATCCTCCTTTGTTTATGTTGAGATATTTCACTTTAAAGACTGGGAAAAGCACTTATTCTTTGACATAAAAGTGATGTTACTGAACAAACACGCAGGAGCTAATTTTAGAGGAAATTTCAGATGGCATTTAGAGGTTTTTGCATCTAAACTCTTCAATTAACCACCAAAGCCCTAAAACAGACAGTCTCCATAATCACATTTAGGCCCAATCCTAATTCTACCCCTTAGCTCTTCCCCTCATTTTGTTTATTCACATGAAGGGGTAGGGGTGTCCCAATTCTCCTTAGCCCAATCCTAATTCTTTTTTTGTACCCATACCCCTTCCCTTTGGTCCCTGAAACAATAGTGTGAAGAGGTAGGGCTTCAAAATGTACCCCTAAGAAATGGGACAGCACCACAACACCCCCACACGTCATCATATGTCATCGTGATCTCTTACTTCATATGAGATCAATGACGGCGACTGCTGTAGTTATTCCAGTTGCATTATTTTTTGGTATTTATCTTCAGGAAATCACTGAAGGCATATATTATGTTATCATAACGATATAATGCGTCAATAAGATCTTAACCATACTGTGAATTTACACAGTGCTCATGTTTATCGGTGTGAACACATGAAAACAGCATTAACATTATAGCAGACACTGTAAAAATTTGGGGTAAATTTTGAAGCTCTTTCCCCTTCACACTCTGTTTCAAGGGCCAAGAGGAATGGGTAGGAGTACAAAAACAGAATTGGGATCGAGCCTTAATGCTCACACAATAATTCATCAAGTAAATTTCATAATCATGACAGCCCTACAGAACAAACGGCAAACAATTTGCCATCTTCAAAATGACTAAAAAACTGCTTTCATTTTTTTCAGGGAAGACCAAAAGGTGGACCTTAAAGACAAACATCTAGCCCAGCCGCACATTGACTACAGCGAACTCCTCCAGCATTTTGACCGAGTCCAGAGCAAACACCTGGAAGTGAGGCATCAGAGGACGGGCCGATCTGAGCATCCGGACAGGAAGCTGATGTAAACGGTTACAAGAGAATCCGAAATGATGCTACACAACAGACTGGAGATCTCGTCTCAACCTATAGCAGACGCTTTGTTCAAATTTTAATGTATTCCAACTACTACAGACATGAGGGACTTCAGTGTGCTTTATTTTTCTGCTACGTGAAGTGCTTTATGTTCAGGCGCTTTGAGTCGATACACACTTGTGGACTCTGTTACGAATTAAGCGTCAGCCTAAACTATTTGTACAGAACCGTGCACCAATTCCTGGATGTTTATTATTAGGAGCTTTTAATCTATAAAAAGATCTTCTCATGACGTACTGTAAATGAGTTTTTTTTTTTTTTTTTTTTTGTATTACGATTTTATCTTTCACATAAATTGCATTTAGGATATTTGGTTTATCCTCGGCATTGCTATGCAGTAGGAGTCTAATTGTTGTTCATTACATCATGTTTTACATATGGCCTTATGTAAATGTAAGCCATTTCTCTGTAAAATGAAAAAAAGTCAAATAAAGTGGACCATGATCAATACTTTTTGTATTATGCTGTTTTTAATCCTCATGAAACATGTCAATTTGGGAAAAATTCTTATTAAAAATGCAATTTTTAGATAAAGGTTTTTATTTACTAGTTTGAAAGAATGCTATGAAAGTCTATGAGGGGGTGAATTTGGCGGCAGGGGTGCGTTTCTCTGCACCGTTTTTGTTTTGAAATCTGATTCCCAGGACAAATCTGACTCCCCTTCGTGTGCACACGCTCTGTCAGCACTTGCAGTTAAAGTCCCAGCTGTTTATCATAAACCATTTATCAATAATTTCTTCCGCAATTGACAGCAAGAACGAACATAAAAGCCTTGTCAAATTGACAAGCAGCACCTGAATGTGTTTAAAAGAATTAAAAACACCAAACGGGATGAATTTATACTGCATATTAAAAGTGAAACCACCTCATATTCACTGATTATAGCTTCATTATTTATTACACGACGGTCCCTTCTTTACATTTACGTTATATTATAACACATTTAGCTTTGCCTTTTGGTCTGTTGTTGCATATTGGCTTAAATAGGGAGTGGAGCTAGTGTTTCTTCCCATACTGATAAACTTCCGGTGAACGGTTAATGTGACTTTTTTTCCATTTTATACGGTTCATTTTACAGCATCAATGTTGTAATGTAATTCAAATATAATAATTTAAATAGACTTTGGCATTCATTTAGTTGTTGAAGCGTAAAACGAGACAAAAAGCCGTTTAATACCACGGGCCCGTCAGAATTGGCAGGCTAGCCCAGAAGCTCAATTGCATATACTGGGGTAAAATAAATGTTCATATTTTGAAGACAATAGCAGGGGAAAAAATATTTAATGCAGTGCTTCTTGTACAATATGAGACCAACTTTATATCGGATATCACTCAGCCCGTGGAGATCGCTGATTTTTAAAGAAAACGGACCTTAAACGCGCCAATTTTGTACTGGAATACAGTTTACCGGAAGCGCTTAAGCCAGGTTACTGACAAATTAAAAGTCCTTTAGCATACTCCAGCATATACCCTATTCCGTTTATATTCTAATCATTGTATTTATTTAATGTGTTTGATTGATTTATTTATGTTAGCCTCTTAGAACGGGAAGACGTGATTTTATTTGTGTGTGTGCCTATAGTGTACAAATGGTTGGTGGTTTAAACAATTATTAAAACTAAAAAAAATAGGTTAAGCAAAAAACATTTATTTTTCTACCAAACATTTCTTTTTCTATTTGAATATCACCCTGCTAGCTACTCTTTCAACAAATAACAATATAAGAACGATAATTATAATAATAGTAAATAATAACAATAATAATCCTAAATAATTCTTTGTACATGGGTCAAAATAACTTTATTTTTCCTGAAAATACTATAGTTAATTCGCTTGACTGAGATTTACTTTCCACTCAAACATGGTGAAACTGAACTCACTATTTTTACTTCAGTGTTTTACACACATCCTGTGAACGTGAAATGCAGGCTACATTCAACTGTATTCAGTTGAGATGATCTTTTCATTTAGATTAAATTCTATATTAAGTTTTTGTTTAAAGATTAAAGCACACTGTGAAAAATGTTTTTAAAATTCCCTTTAGTGTTGAAACATTCACAGAAAGCTTATCTCTTTCAAAAATCAGGTTTATGGGGTATCCGACCAATATGAACAAAATATAAACACATAACAAATCGTGAATAAAAGACAACAAGCTGACAAATATATAAATAACAGAAATCAATAGTTATTAACGATGTACTGTAGTCGACCATAATGGGACATTAATATAAAGCAATTTCTGTAGGTCAGTTTGACAAATAAATTAAATGAAATTCAAAGCAATGAGCATATGGAACCTCCAAGAGAGGGCGCTGTTGTATTACTGTCGCTAAAGAAAAAAAAACACGGCCGTGGCAAAGAGAACGTGCGTGATGTTTTAATATATATGTATTTATCTTTTTTGAGTATCTATTTTTACAGAAAATTCTTTGATATATACGAATAAAAAATTAATCTATCCATACTACTTCAAAATCTACCATGAATGTGCAGTATTCAGAGGGCCAAAAATAACTCATTCTTACTCCTCGTTAGTATAGTGGTAAGTATCCCCGCCTGTCACGCGGGAGACCGGGGTTCGATTCCCCGACGGGGAGACTGATTTTTATATAAACTTTTAAATGTTAACATGTTTATTACGATGGTATTACCGCGTTTAATCCTTTTTATTACGGAAACATTTTTGAATATTTCAGAGTATTGCTACCCCTACATTGCATGTAATGAATAATGTGATTGTGTGTCAATTAAACAGTTAAATATAAGCTTGATGCACAAAATTTCAATAATAACAATAACAATAACAATATATTATTTATACCCCTTAGGTGGAGGGCAAGGGGGCCTCTGGGGCTCAGACAGCTGGTCCAGGGAGAGAGGAAGGCCCCTGGGTAGCTTGCTAGGGTCAGGGACTCCTTAGGTGGAGGGCAAGGGAGCCCTCAGGGCCCAGACTGCAAGTCCAGTGAGAGAGGATGGCTGCTGGGTAGCATGCAGGGGTCAGGGACCCCTTAGGTGGAGGGCATGGGGACCTCTGGGGCCCAGTCTGCAAGTCCAGGGAGAGAGGAAGGCCCCTGGGTAGGTTGCTAGGGTCAGGGACCCTTTAGGTGGAAGTCAAGGGCGCCCTCTGGGGCCCAAACTGCAAGCCCAGGGAGAGAGGTTGGCCCCTGGGTAGCTTGTTGGGGTTAGGGACCCCTTAGGTGGAGGGCAATGGGGCCTCTGGGGCCCAGACTGCAAGTCCAGGGATAGAGGTAGGCCCCTGGGTAGCTTGCTGGGGTCAGGGACCCCTTACGTGGAGTGCAAGGGGCCCTCTGGGTCCTAGACTGCAAGTCCAGGGAGAGAGGTTGACCCCTGGGTTGCTTGCTGGGGTCAGGGACCCTTTAGATGGAGGTCAAGGGGGGCTGTGGGGCCCAGACTGCAAGTCCAGGGAGAGATGTAGGGCCCTGGGTAGCTTGCTGGTGTCAGGGACCCCTTAAGTGGAGGGCAAGGGGGCCCTCTAGGGCCCAGACTGCAAGTCCAGGGAGAGAGATTAGCCCCTGGGTAGCTTGCTGGGGTAAGGGGCACTTAAGAGCCCAGACTGCAAGCCCAGGGAAGGTGTCTGGCCAAAGGGACAGCTTGCTGGGGTCAGAGACCCTGCAGGTGGAAGGCAAGGTGCCCTCAGGAGCCCGGACTGCAAGCCCAGGGAGAGTGGCTGGCCCCTGGGAAAGCTCTCTGAGCCACCGAGCATTGAGGTGAAGAGCTAATGGCACTCATAAGCATAAACTGCAACCGAGGGAGGGTGGCTGGCCCTTGGGGCAGCTCGCTGGGCCAGAGATTCTTGAGGTGGAGGGTAAGGGGCCCTAAAGAGCCCAGACTGCAAGCGCAGGGAAGGTGTCTGGCCCCAGTGACAGCTTGCTGGGGTCAGAGACCCTGCAGCTTGAGGGCAAGGGGGCCTCAAGAGCCCAGACTGCAAAAACAGGGACAGTGGCTGAGCTGGGGCAGCTCGCTGGGCCAGAGAGTCTCAAGGTGGAGTGCAAGAACAGTTAAGAGCCCAGAGTGCAGGCCTAGGGAGAGTGGATGGCTCCAGGGAAAGCTCGCTCAGCCAGAGAGCCGTGAAGTGGAGGGCAAGGGGCAATCAAGATCACAGACTGCAAGCCCAGTGAGAGTGTCTGGCCCCTGGGGCAGCCCGCTGAGGTCAGAGACCCAGGAGCTGGAGTGCAAGGGCCCCTAAAGAGCCCAAATAGCAAGCCCAGGGAGAGTGGCTGGCCCCTGGGGCAAACCCCTGGGGTCAGAGACCCTGCAGCTGGAGTGCAAGGGCCCCTCAAGAGCCCAAAATGCAAGCCCAGCAAGAGTGGCTGGCTCCTGGGGCAGCTCGCTGGGGTGAGAGACCCTGCAGCTGGAGGGCAAGGGGCCCTCAAGAGCCCAAACTGCAAGCCTAGGGAGAGTGGCTGGATGCAGAGACAGCTCGCTGGGCCAGAGAGCCTTGAGGTGGAGGGCAAGGGGCCCTCAAAAGCCCAGACTGCAAGCCCAGGGAGAGTGTCTGGCCCCAAGGACAGCTTGCTGGGTTAGAGAGCCTTGAGGTGGAGGGAGGGCAAGGGGCAGAATTTTTTTTTTTCCAATTTCTGTTCAACAGAGAGATTTTTACAACAGTAATTTCACAATAGTTTAATAACTAAATTCTAATAACTGATTTCTTTTATCTTTGCCATAAGACCCGTAAGTAATATTTTCCTAGATATTTTATCTATCTATAATTTTTTACTAAATACTAGTATTTTGCTTAAAATGCAATTTAGAGGTTTTACTGGGTTCATTAGGTTAAATAGGCAAGTTGGGGTAATTAGGCAAATCTATGTATAACAGTTTAAAAAATATGCGAAAAAATGAGGGAACTAATAATATTGACTCTAAAATGGTTTCTTAAAAATAAAAATTTTATTCTAGCTGAACAAATAAGACATTCTCCAGAAGAAAAACATATTATAGGAAATTTTGTTAAAAATCTAATGATCTGACATTATTAGAGAAATATTTTTTTTCCACAGGTGATATAATAATTTCGACTTCAACTGCATATACAGTGCTCAGCATAAATGTGTACACATCTCACATAATTATTTTTTTAAATTTATATTTTCTGTAGCATGCTTTACAATATTAGATTTGTGAATATAAATCTATGCAATGGCATTACTCATTACCAAAACCAAAAATGGAGCTAATTTAACAGAATAATTCAATATCACACTCCGTAAATTAGAACACCCAAATTAATTTGTTGGTGAAAATTATTAAATGAAATTTTAATAAACAGGATAAATCAATAAAAACAGTAAAAAATTATCAAATTCAATGTAAGTTTTGTATTTTGTAATTTCTTCTGCAATAACTTTTGAATTTAAATGAATTATCTTTCTATTCCTTAAGATGTTTGGTGACCAAAGCTATTCTTTTAAATTATTCAACTGTTCAATGAAATGGTTTTGATTAAATGCACCAAAATATATCATCTAGTTGCCAAGTTGCCAGTCCATAGCCTAGTCTGCACGCAGAACAATAAGAACATGACTACCTGTGTAAAACAGGGCAAAAATGTAGGGGCACTACATTCTTGACAGGATGACTTTCAAGGGTTGATGGGGGACAGTATATTGTGCACCTTGGCCTTCTGGAATATACGGGACCAGCTGTTTGTTTACCCCAGGTAAAAACCTAGAGATAGGATTAGGTGTGTTCTGTAAGGTAGTGGTGGGTGGGACACAGGGCACACCCTAAGTTGCCGAAAATGGCAAAAATATTTTAATTAGTTTTTGCTATACTGTAAAATATAATAAAAAAATGTGGCTGATTGACTTTTATGCCTATTCGGTTCCTAGCTCAGGTGAAACACTCTGGGAGGAACTGACCAGCTATGGGCCCATTGCACACTCTTTTATATTGTGCATCCTGGATCCTGCATTAGTTTAAAGAATCAAGTTATGAATGTCTCTTCAAATTTAGAAATGTCATGACATAGCATTTTAGCAGGATGGCTATGAAAGATCCCAGAGTTCATGTACCAGTATTGGTAGAGTTGCCAGTCCATAGTACAGTCTGCATGCTGAACAATACGAATATGACTACCCATGTAAGACAGGGCAAAAATGTAAGGGCACTACATTCTTGACAGGATAACTACCAAGGGTTGATGGGTGACAGTATTACTGTGCACCTTGGCCTTCTGGAATATATGGTATCGACACTCTGTCTACCACAGGTAAAAACCTAGAGATAGGATTAGGGTGTGTTCTGTAAGGTAGTGGTGGGTGGGACACAGGGCACACTATAAGTTGCTGAAAAATGCCAAAAATGTTTTAATTTGTTTTTGCTTTACTGTGAAATAAAATAAAAACATGTGGCTGATTGGCCTTTATGCCTCTTCGGTTCCTAGCTCGGGTAAAACACTCTGGGTGGAACTGACCAGCTACGGGCCCGTTGCACACTCTGTTGTATTGTGCATCCAGGATCTTGCATTGGTCTGAAGGATCAAGTTATGAATGTCCCTTCAAATTTAGAAATGTCATGGCATTGCATTTTAGCAGGTTGGCTATGAAAGATCCCAGATATCATGGACCAGTATTGGTAGAGTTGCCAGTCCACAGCACAGTCAGCATGTTGAACAACAGAGACATGACTACCCATGTAAGACAGGGCAAACATGTTGGGGCACTACATTCTTGACAGGATGACTATCAAGGGTTGTAGGGGGGCAGTATTACTGTGCACCTTGGCCTTCTGGAATATATGGGACAGACTCTATGTCCACCCCAGGTAAAAACCTAGAGATAGGATTAGGGTGTGTTCTGTAAGGTAGTGGCGGGTGGGACACACCCTAAGTTGCTGAAAAATAGCAAAAATAATTTTTGTTTGTTTTTGCTATACTGTAAAGTAAAATAAAAACAGGTGGCTGATTGGCCTTTATGCCTATTCGGTTCCTAGCTCAGGTGAAACACTCTGGGAGAAACTGACCAGCTACGGGCCCATTGCGCACTCTGTTATATTGTGCATCCTGGATCTTGCATTAGTTTGAAGAATCAAGTTATGAATGTCCCTTCAAATTTAGAAATGTCATGACAGCAGGAGAGAAAACAGTCTGTGAGCAGGGTGAGAGGTGTCCTTAAGAATACTGTGTGCTCGGCGCAGACAGTGTTTCTTCTGGATGTCCTCAATGGCTGGCAGTGTAGTCCCTGTGATGCGTTGGGCAGTTTTCACCACCCGCTGCAGTGCCTTACGCTCAGTAACAGAGCAGCTTCCATACCAGACTGTGACGCAGTTGGTCAGGATGCTTTCTATTGTGCAGCGGTAGAAGTTCACCAAGACGGCTGATGAAAGCTGGTTCTTCTTAAGTTGCCTCAAGAAGAATAGGCGCTGGTGAGCCTTCTTGACCAGGCTGGAGGTGTTGGTGGTCCAGGAAAGGTCCTTTGAGATGTGGGTCCCCAGGAACTTGAAGGATGAGACAGGCTCAACGGCCATCCCATTAATGTGGATGGGATCATGCGAGCCTGTTCGTCCCTTCCTGAAGTCCACAATGAGCTCCTTGGTCTTGCTGGTGTTAAGGAGCAGATTATTGTCGGTGCACCAGGTGGCCAGATGCTGTATCTCCTCCCTGTAGGCAGTCTCATCATTATTGCTGATTAGACCAATCACTGTGGTGTCATCTGCAAATTTGATGATGGTGTTGGATCTGTTCACAGGCCTACAGTCGATGGTAAAGAGAGAGTAGAGGAAGGGGCTCAGCACGCAGCCCTGGGGTACACCAGTGTTGAGTGTGACGGTGGTGGAGCAGATGTGGCCTGATCTAACATTCTGAGGTCTGTTAGTCAGAAAGTCCATAACCCAGTTGCAGAGAGACGTGTCGATATCCAGGTCTCTGAGTTTGATCAGTAACTTAGAGGGTATGACAGTGTTGAATGCTGAGCTGAAGTCAACAAACAGCATTCGTGCATAAGTGTTTTTATTGTCCAGGTGTGTGAGGACAGAGTGCAGTGCTATGGAGACGGCATCTTCTGTGCTCCTGTTGCCACGGTAGGCAAACTGATGTGGGTCCAGTGTGGATGGCAGAGAGTCTTTCAGATGTGCCAGGACCAACCGCTCGAAGCACTTCATGATGATGGGTGTGAGTGCTACAGGGCGGTAGTCATTCAGGCATGTTGGGCTGGAGTGTTTGGGCACCGGCACAATAGAGGTGGTTTTAAAGCATGTTGGCACAGTTGCTAGGTTAAGCGACAGGTTGAAAATGTCTGTGAATACCCCAGTGAGCTGTTCTGCACATGCTTTGAGGACGCGCCCAGGAATACCATCTGGCCCAGCAGCCTTACGCACATTGATCCGACTCAGTGCGGTGTAGACTTCTGAGGAGGTGAGTGTGATAGTTGAGTGGTCGGCTGAGGTAGTGTTCCTGGTGTAGGGTTCTGTATTGTCTCTTTCAAAGCGGGCATAAAAGTCATTTAGCTCGTTCAGGAAGGAGACATTTGTAGCTGTGGGGGTGGACTGGCTGGGTTTGTAGTTGCTGATGGCCTGGATGCCCTGCCACATGCGCCGAGGATCAGAGTTGGAAAAGTGCTCCTCTAGCTTTAGCTTGTAGCAGTGCTTGGCCTTTTTGATGCCCCTCTTCAGATTAGCCCTGGAAGTGCTGTAGGCCTGTGCATCCCCTGATCTGAATGCAGTGTTGCGTGCCTTCAGCAGGAGGCGCACCTCCTTGTTCATCCATGGCTTTTGATTTGGGTATGTGGTGATCTGTTTCTGGGTTGTAACACTGTCTATGGTGGTGTTGATATATTCCAGAACAGAGGAAGTGTAACTGTCAATGTCTGTGTGAGAGCCACATGTGGCCTGGGAAGCAAACATACTCCAGTCTGTGTGTTCAAACCTGTCCTGGAGTGTGGAGTCCACCCCCGCTGGCCACACTTTGATGGTCCTTACTGATGGCTTCACACGGTTGACGATGGGTGAGTACTTGGGGGTGAGAAACAAACAAAGGTGATCTGATTGACCCAAGTGGGGGAGGGGGGTCACAGCATATGCTTCAGCCATGTTTGTGTAAACTTGGTCTAAAGTTTTGTTTCCCCTTGTGTGGCAGAAAATGTTTTGATGGAATTTGGGGAGCACTGTCTTTAAGTTTGAGTGATTAAAATCCCCCGCAACAATAAAAGCAGCCTCCGGGTGAGCAGTCTGTTGTTTGCTGATGGCTGCATGAAGTTCATTCATAGCAAGCTTGGCATCAGCGTCGGGAGGAATATAAGCAGCAGTTATTATGGTGGAGGTGAACTCCCGTGGCAGATAAAACGGTCTACATTTAACCATTAGAAATTCCAGGTTAACAGAGCAATGTCTCCCAACGATGACAGAGTTTGTGCACCAAGCTTTGTTAATATAAATGCATAATCCTCCGCCTCTGGTCTTACCGGAGTCATCCGCCGTTCTGTCTGCTCGGAATGTTTGATGCTCCGTTAGCGATATAGCGTTGTCTGGTATCCCGCTGTTTAGCCATGTTTCTGTGAAAATCATGACATTACAGTTCCATAATCTTTTGCTGTGGTTGATGCGCAGTCGAATCTCATCCATTTTGTTCACCAGTGACCGTACATTGGCGAGAAAGATGCTGGGTAAAGAGAGCCGGTGTGGTGTTAGCTTTAGCTTAGCTCTTAGCCCGCCGCGCTTCCCCCGTCTTTGTTTACGTTCTCTGCGCCGCCTCCGAGCACTTCTGCCCGGCCGTGTAGGGCTGTTCGGCCCGGGTGTTCTGGCAATCTCAGGGATGAGTCGAAGATTGTTAATAAAACTGTCCGGAATGCACAATCCAATATCCAAGATTTCCTGTCGGGTGTACGATGTAAAGGCACTGCTGTTCTGCACGAACAGACCCGAAATGAGCAGGAATAATACCGCAAAATTGCAGAAACTGGAGAGACGCTGGGCTTCGCGAACTGAACGCGCCGCCATCTTGTCTCTAAAAAAAAAAAAAAAAAAAAAAACTGTTTTCTCTCCTGCCTTCCGGCAGGCGCTTCAGGCTCCCCCGGACAAAAACCAGCAGACTGAGGAACAGCTTTTTCCCCAGAGCTGTCTCCCTTTTGAACTCTGCCCCTCACTGACTCTTTTGCCTCCCCAATACACCCCCCACATTCCTCTAACTTATACTCCTCACAATCACTGCACTATTTAACATTTGCACATTTAAAGTTTGCACATATTCATTGCACTGATTCATTTATTGAACTGTACATACCCACTGCACATGGACATTTGTAATTATGTTTATCTGCACACTCCTGATTATTAATAGCATCCTGTACATATATTCATTTATTGTAAATCTGTTCATAGCTAATACAACCTGTATATAATGTTGATAGTACATCCATCTGTAAATATCACCATAGTTTTTCTATAACTGCACTTTATAACTTATACCTGTATCCTGCACTTGCTGCTATTGCACTGCTGGTTAGACCTAAACTGCATTTCGTTGCCTTGTACTTGTACATGTGTAATGACAATAAAGTTGAATCTAATCTAATCTAAATCTAAAACATGGCATTTTAGCAGGATATCTATCAAAGATCCCAGAGTTCATGTACCAGTATTGGTAGAGTTGCCAGTCCATAGCACAGTCTGCATGCTGAACAATACAAACATGACTATCCATGTAAGACAGGGCAAAAATGTTGGGGAATTACATTCTTGACAGAATGACTATCAAGGGTTGATGGAGGACAGTATTACTGTCCACCTTGGCCTTCTGGAATAAATGGGACCGGCTCTCTGTCCACCCCAGGTAAAAACCTGGAGATAGGATTAGGGTGTGTTCTGTAAGGTAGTGGCGGGTGGGACACAGGGCACACCCTAAGTTGCTGAAAAATAGCAACAATATTTTATTTGTTTTTGCTATACTGTAAAATAAAATAAAAACATGTGGCTGATTGACTTTATGCCTATTCGGTTCCTAGCTCAGGTGAAACACTCTGGGAGAAACTGACCAGCTACGGGCCCGTTGCACACTCTGTTGTATTGTGCATCCTGGATCTTGCATTGGTCTGAAGGATCAAGTTATGAATGTCCCTTCAAATTTAGAAATGTCATGGCATGGCATTTTAGCAGGATGTCTATCAAAGACCCCAGAGTTCATGGATCAGTATTGGTAGAGTTGCCAGTCTATAGTACAGTCTGCATGCTGAACAATACGAATATGACTACCCATGTAAGACAGGGCAAAATGTTGGGGCACTACATTCTTGACAGGATAACTACCAAGGGTTGTAGGGGGGCAGTATTACTGTGCACCTTGGCCTTCTGGAATAAATGGAAATGACTCTCTGTCCACCCCAGGTAAAAACCTAGAGATAGGATTAGGGTGTGTTCTGTAAGGTAGTGGTCGGTGGGACACAAGGCACACCCTAAGTGGCCGAAAATGTAAAAAATGTGTTTTTGCTATACTGTGAAATTAAATTTTAACATGTGGCCTTTATGCATATTCGGTTCCTAGCTCGAGTGAAAGACTTTGGGTGGAACTGACCAGCTACGGGCCCATTGCACACTCTGTTATATTGTGCATCCAGGATTTTACTTTGGTCTGAAGGATCGAGTTATGAATGTCTCTTCAAATTTAGAAATGTCATAGCATTGCATTTTAGCAGGATAGCTATGAAAGATCCCGGAGTTCATGGATCAGTGTTGGTAGAGTTGCCAGTCCATAGCAAAGTCTGTAATATTGTGCATCTAAGATTTTGCATCAAAACACCTTATTACAAGCAGGGGGCTGCCCAAAGTGCTTTAGTGCATTAAAACAAATTTAACATTAAAACAGATAAGATGGTAAGAATACAATGTAAATAAACAAGATTGTCAATAAAACAATAGAACAACAAAAGAGCATTTAACACTACTAAATATCAAAAGCAGTTCTATATAAATAGGTTTTAAGTCTGAAGGATCATGATTGTCCACTCATAATGAAAAAAGACAGGAAACTACATTTAGACAGGATTACTATCAACGGACCAAGAGCGCTGTTTACAAGACAGTTTGAAAAAAATAATAAAAGGTTTATCTTGGAGATGCTTAATTTACCCCTATTTCTAAAACCAGCTCTATATGTGACCTTTATACTTCACTCCCGAACCCACTTCATTCACCCTTCAGCAATACACAGACACTGGACTCGGATGAGGAGGATTTTATTTTGCCCTGCACACAGAGCAGTAACAGTGAGATCAACACGGTTTAACTTAGCATCCACATCCACAGCAGTTCTCCCTAACTCTGCTGCAGTCTATCTTGAAAGTTTAGATCATTATTATATAAAACAAAGATAGAAATATAAAAATACAGAAAATGAATCGCTGAATAAACACATTTAATACCTAAACACAAAATATAATAGAAAATTACCTGCACACAGAGCAGTAACAGTGAGATCAACACGGTTTAACTTTAGCATCCACATCTAAAACACATATACTTCATTAGCACTTGCTATATAAGCACATGGGGGAAAACATCAAGATGAGATTAAAAGTATCAAAATCAAACAAATATAAAAAAGAAAACGCACTCTATCGATCAATAAATGTATATAAAGTGTGCTAGACTTTTAAAGCTGCATCCAATCAATCATTTAAATGATATTTTTATATTTTAGTGTGGAGCTAACACATAACCCGACTCACCCACAGCAGTTCTCCCTAACTCTGCTGCAGTCTATACACAGACTCTGTGCGCAATAGCGCCACCGGCGAACTAGCAGGAACTGCATTTCCATTAAAGCAGGATTTAATAATAAACTATTAACATGGTATATATTTATTTCGTTACATATATACTGGCCTTTATACTATATACATCCCTTTTATAAAAAAAAATCCAATTTTATTAAATCCGGGTCTTTCTCAAGATCCATTCCTGCAGAATTTTGTAAGTAAATGGAATAAATCTGCATACTTGCTTTGTGAAATCTGTTCTCCGTCACTAACACTAGAGGGAGCACTAAGGCAATGAAAGATCATTCATTTTCTTATTGGCTTAGTGCCTTTATTAATCTGGGGTTGCCACAGCGGAATGAAACGCCAACTTATCCAGCATTTGTTTAATGCAGCGGATGCCCTTCCAGCTGCAACCCATCTCTGGGAAACACATACACGCTTATTCACACACACATACACTATGGACAATTTAGCCTATCCAATTCACCTGTACCACATGTCTTTGGACTGTGGGGGAAACCGGAGCATCCGGAGGAAACCCACGCGAATGCAGGGAGAACATGCAAGCTCCACACAGAAACGACAACTGACCCAGCCGAGGCTCGAACCAGTGACCTTCTTGCTTGTTGCCACAATGAAAGATGCCTTTTTTATTATAGATATATTTCATCATATCTGTGTTTTGGCAATTTATCTATCTAGTGTTCTTGTCTTTCTTGTGTCTTAGTCTCAGATGTTTCCCAATTAAGAAAAGTGACTTTGAACCAGTTTTTTTTTTTTTTTTTCACAAGCTTCATGCTGAGTTTAAAGAGAACGCTGACACTGGGGAAAAGACATTCCTTCTAGCAAATGGTAACTCCTTTATACTTTATGATGACAAAAAATAAAAACACAGTTATTAGCCTGTCACTTTATTTTACATGGAGTGTCTCACCTTATGGAGGGGGCCATTTTGAAACCACATTACTAGTCGTCATACACTTGTAGGTCACCCAAATTTTTTAATTTGTTCAATAGTTTTAAACTTTTAGTTTCTTTAGCCTATTCTGTTGAACACAAAAGAAGATGTTTTCAAAAATGTTGGAAACCTTGGCTGCAAACCAGGTGCACATGCAAGCTGAGACTGCATTTAATACTTTAAAATGCTTACACCTAAGCCTGTATGTCTTAGCTTGCATGTGGAAGTCTGCTTGTGGAACCGATAGACCAGGGGTGCTCAAACTTTTCCTTATGAAGGGCCAAAAACCAAAGTTTATTTAGGTTATAGTGGGCCGAATGTAAATATTAATGCCATGGGTAATTTCCAGATTTATTTGATAAAATTTTAAGATAACTGTAAAAAATCGTATGTGCTATTTACTTAAAACAATATTGGTAACACTATTGCACATATTATTTTTAAGTAGTTTGAAAACTTGAGACTTGAATGAATCGTGTGAAAGTTACACATTTTTTTGAGTGTTGGATGAGGATTTTAATATTATTAGTGGAATGTGCTTTTATAATTTAAGCAAATCCACCACCATTTACTCAGTTATTTTTTTTAGCAAAAACCGCTTGAAAGAATCATGTGAAAATGACTGTTTTTTTAAGTGATAGAGGATGAATTTAATATTATTAGTAGAATGTGCTTTTATAATTTAAGCAAATAAACCACCATTTACTCAAATTTATTAATGAAAATTACTCATTCATAAAATGTAAAATAAATCATTTAGAATGAAATACATACACAATGCATTTTTGCCAAATATCATTTTATTACATGTTCCACAGATAACAAAATGGTACATACAATTTGTTAAACAAATCTATTTAAAATTTACAGCAATGTTAAGCTCTGAAAAAACTCCTTTATCCATGTCATGGAAAAAAAATCTGTCAACTTTCTTTTGTAGGAATAGTCACATTTTAGACACAATCTGACAGAATTTGTGTATTGCACAACATATAAAACCAGTGTAAACGCTGTATCCTAAAATATGCAATATAATCAACCAATCAATGCAGTGAAAATTCCCCAAAAGTTTGTAGCAGTGAATTTGTGTCAGAAACGTATTATACGTTTGTTTTGGGGTGATTTTAATTTGTGAAATACTTGTATAAATTCAGATGAGCCAATTTTAGATTTTCCAAGCCAGCCATGACTCACTCATCCTCCAAGACAATGCAGAAGTCCTCATGGTTGGTCATCCCTCTGGCAGACAGCAATTCTGTGCATTCCCACACTGTAAAATAAACATTAAGTTTATTGTTATGAAATTATGCAATTGTAAATTTCAAATGTTTAAGGTTTACTAAAGCACATTAAGGAAACATTAAGGAAATAAACCATTTCTTTTTATCTCTGTAAACAGTAATTCTCCAAAATGTTTGAGTAGACATTGCTGACTTACACTATAACACAAGTACACAAGTATTTGGACTAATAATGGACAGGCTGTTTTCATAATGTATACTAGTGTACAAAGAAATAAGTTTATAAAAACAAACCATATTTACAAGGAATAGTGCGTTCAACAATGTAGTTTATGTGTTATGTTTTTATTTTTTGTAAAAATGCAAAAATATAAAAAGCAGATTTCTGACACTTAAATTGCACTCCTGGATGAGCTCTTCCTCTTTTTCATACAAATACATCAGCAACAGACGACGACATCTCTCATCTCGTTCCTGATTTAATGTGAGGTCTGATGCAACAGAAGTGTAGAAATTAGTAATATTGCCTAATAATAATAATACACAAATAACATGATAGAAAATACCTGCTGTATGGCACCCATAAACTGCTCCTCTTTAGCGGGAAAATACTGTAAACAAACTAGTGTAACCCATAAACTGCTCCTCTTTAGCGGGAAATTCTGTAAACAAACTAGTGTAACCCATAAACTGCTCCTCTTTAGCGGTAAAATACTGTAAACAAACTAGTGTAACCCATAAACTGCTCCTCTTTAGCGGGAAAATACTGTAAGCAAACTAGTGTAACCCATAAACTGCTCCTCTTTAGCGGGAAAATACTGTAAACAAACTAGTGTAACCCATAAACTGCTCCTCTTTAGCGGGAAAATACTGTAAGCAAACTAGTGTAACCCATAAACGGCTCCTCTTTAGCGGGAAAATACTGTAAACAAACCAGTGTAACCCATAAACTGCTCCTCTTTAGTGGGAAAATACTGTAAACATTTTTTTCATTAATCGGAAAAAAACAAGCAAACAAATATTAGTATTTATATACAGTATTATATATAAACACAGTTACTTACATTACATCATCAATGCTGTAAAAGGAACCTTATGAAATGGAAAAACACTAGCTGTGCATAAACCCCATTGAATAGCTATATAGCTAACATACTAGCTTAGGCTAACCAACAAGTACACTGTTGTTTGTCCACCCTGCTTAAATATTGCCTGATCAAACTAGGCTCCCGAACAAGCTTGAACAGCATGTGTCTTTCCTAAAAGAGCTTATTTAAGACAATAAAAATTATAAACTGTTAATGCTTACCTCTTTACATGCTCTCTGTCGATCTGCTCCTTCAAAATGTCGTCTGATCAGCGCCATTGTTGAAATTCAAATGCAAACATCTCAATCAAATCCACATAATTGAGTCAATTTTCTTAAAATAAACTTGAAGCCATCTTAATTTTTAGTATTTTCATTTCATTTAGTATTTTGAAGCTAGCTTAATTTTTAGTTTCTTAAAAAAATAAGTTACATTTATCTTTTGATTTTATTAGCAAAGTCTTCTCAATATTTTATAATAAATCCAGAATATAAATTTTTTAAAGAAAATATGACTATTATTTTTAATGACCACATCAATTTTCTTAATGAAAATTACAAGCCTCAAGATTCATTTTTTACAGTAATGGAAAACTTTGCTTTATATTAACTAAGACATTTTATTTTACATTTTATAATAAACTTACTACAGTAAAAACAATAACAATCTCATTTATAACAGTATGGAGTTACACTAGTTTCTGTTCGTCGAGTGACAGAATAACATTTTAAAAAATCTGATTCATTTACAACATTTACATGAAACATTTCATTTCAGTTTGCTTTTTTGTACCTAAGCAGTAAAACACACCAACCCTCTCCATCATTGTCACTCTCTACAAAGATGGCATGGTTGGCCAAATCACAACTTTGGTCCGCGAGCCCTACTTTCGACATCTCTGCGATAGACTATCCAAATCATCGAAGCCAATATAAACCATGCAATGGCTATAGGTTTATAACATTCTTCAAAATATTGTCTTTTGTGTTCAACAGAAAAAAGAAAGTCATAAAGGCTTGAAACCACTTGACAGTATAATTAAATGGTGAATATTTAGCATTATTTTAGCTTCTGAATTAATTGAATTAACTGAATAAATGTTATTCCATCAGCAGCATGGTGGCTAAGTGGTTAGCACTGTCACCTCACAGCAAGAAGGTTGCTGTTTCAACTCCCGGCTGGGCCAGTTGGCATTTCTGTTTGCATGTTCTCCCAGTGTTCACAGTCCAAAGACGTAGTGTAGGTGAATCGGATAAACTAAATTGGCCGTAGTTTGTGAACGTAAGAGTGTATGGGTGTTTTCCAATACCGGGTTGCGGCTGGAAGGGCATCCGCTACGTAATGCTGGAATAGTTGGTGGTTCATTCCTCTGTGGTGACCCCTGACATATAAGGGACGAAGCTGAAGGAAAATTAATAAATCAATGAATGTTAATCCACACCACATGTCACCACAACAAGACTGCACATGGTTAAACCTTTAAAAATAATTTTCATTGTACATTTTTTGATACTTTTAAATTCCCTAGAAAAACATAATACGTTTTTTAGCTGTTAGTATCAGTAAAGTCTTAAAATGGTCATGAAATCAAAATGTACTTTATTTTTATTTGTATAAAAGTGCTTGTTATAAATGATGTATCTTTGCATTTTCTAAAAATTATTTTGCCCTCATAATCTTTTTACAAATACCATTCCTCCCCAAACATTCTCCCTTTTAAACAATTTTTTCTTCATTTTGGTCACTTTGAATGCCTTTCAAGAGTTCCCACTTAGATATGCTTGGCGTATAAAGCAGGTTTGGCATGCTGTCCCGGGAGAGAACCCTGAGCTCGGAGATATTTGAGCCCAGGGCTCCCGCCCGGTCGATAAGCATATCAGGAGATCCGAGATCAGGTAGGTCTCGAGAGCTCTCCCTTTAGAAAAGGGAGGAAAAGGAGGAGATGGGGTGGAAGGGGGGATTCTTCCAAATGAAGATAGAAACAGTAGGGAGAAAATGATCCATTTATAGTAAACTAGGATCACTTTGATTGGATTATTACTTATTACAGATGAGTGGCCAGACGTGCTCAATCATATCACGTGCTCCTCTCGAAATTAGTTTAGGAAACTTCACTTCAGGAGGGGCTATCAGTGCCTGTCTTGTTTCTGCCCTGATTTTGTCCATTGCTAATTCCTCGTTTTGTCCATATCCAAATTCCTTCATTTTGTTAGCAATGCCCATCTTCCAATAATCAGAGCTACTCTATGTCTCTATGTACTCTGTGTTTCAGTTCAAATTACGTCACACAAAAATGCACGTTTTAAAGCATGTATAACAGCAGTGAAGCACACAATAAACACTCTCAGGATCCTTCATCAATTTATATCATCAGCATCTTTGACAAAAACCTGTTTAATTCTTGTACACCTGAGGCAATTTTCAACAATGGCTGTAATAATGTTATTGCAACACATTCAAGTAAGATACATTGTGACAAATCATTAACGCCACAAATGAACACAATCATGATGTACGATACATTCACTCCTGTGTTATACTGGAGTGTCGAATATGTCGGATGTAACACAGAGGCATGCTTTATGGATCGGTTTTAGCGGAATATTTAAAGGTGGGAGGAGCACACGAGAGGTTGGAGCCAGGAGACAGGGAGGAGCTATGAAAGATCGCCCAGTCTATTTAAACTGGCTGATGGGGGCGGGGATTTTGATGTCTTGGCCTTTCTCCAGTTTCCTCTCACATTCAATGAGATAGTTCACTCCATCTATCACAGTCTGCACCAGCTGGACCTGAGCACATATTGTGGAAAAACAAGAGGTCAAAGTAAGATCATACAATTTTTAAGATTTAAAAAGGAAAAAAAAAAAAATACTTGTCACAATATTATAATACTCAATACCCATCAATTAATACAATTAAAAAATATTTTGTCTATATTAAGTCTGATTCCCTATTTGTTATGAATGTGTTTCAATAACTGTTTTATAATATGAGCTTTTTGTTGCTTCCTAAATTGTACTATGTAATTGTTTTAGAACCATAAGAAAACCTTTTTTCTTGGAAAAATAACAAGAACCTTTTGCTTTTTCAATTTGTTCCTGTAATAACAAAGCTGAATTATTGCAGTTATTAAGAATCTTTAGCGGCACAGCTTTTATCCTGATTTGATAATAAGATATGTTTCTCAAACAGCAATTACGCAAAATCAAATTATTTTCGAAGAATCGTTTGGCACTGAACGTAACACAATAGACTCTTTTGACATGGCGTCACATGATGGTTTCACTCCACGCAGTGTATCTTTACTTCCGCCTACATAGAACTCCCCAACAGTGTTGCCAGGTTGGGCAGTTTTGAATTTAATTGTGCGGGTAAAAAATGGCATAGGCGGCAAAATTTGGGTGGTTTTGAAAAGTAACAGTGTTTCGATGAGATCTGGTTATGCTGTGGTTCTGTGACTGCAGGTGTTGGTTACTGTATGGTTAAAAACTATGACAGTTTAAGTAACTAGCTTTTGTGCTGGAAAAAGTCAGTATCTGGGAACACTGCTCCCCATAGAGAATTCACACAGTCGACTGTATATTTACTACAGATATGGTTAGTTGGTCACTACAGCTGTTTTCGAACAATAAGAAGATTGCATTTTATTTATAAGATTAAAATGCAGTATTATTATATTATGAAATTATTTGTAACTTATTATTAATTAATTTAATTAATTAATTTAAAACCACCCAGTATTTGCGGCAGGAGACTGAAGAATTAAGACTAAAGGTCTTAATTCATTAAAACGGAGAAACGGAAAAAACATTTATGGATCAGTAAATAATAAATGATGAAATACTTACAAGGTAATATTTATAGATTAAATACTTACAAGGTAAAATGAGAAAATTTAATAAAGAATTTTACTCATCCTGGAACATTTAGATATAACAGATAATATAAATTTATATTCATAGCAGCATCAAAGTAAAAATAAATCCATTATTCAGAAAATAAACTAAATTAATAAGTGAAAATTTGCAGACAATTTCCTTGATAAACAATAACTTATTCCTATTCTTAATAACTTAAACAATCAAATTTCAAACTCAGAAAGCAGTTCAGTATTGAATGAAAAACATTTGGACGCATGTCCAATACTTTAACAGACTTAAATCACAATGTTAATAATTTCAGTTGTAAATTTTCAAGAGAAGTCTCCCATTCATTCAAAGGTAAAATGGAACTAAACGTGCACTGCATTGCTGATAGGGGAAGTGAAGTGACGTCATTGTGAAAAGGGTCTATTTTGTGATCAAATTAATACAGCCTTGGTCAGCATATTAAAAGCCCTTAAAAAATCTTTAAGTATACATGTATTCCTTTAGCTAAAAGGAACTAATAATTCTCACTATTAACATACTACTCATTTAACAACCTTGTTAAATGTATTTTTTTCATATTCTACATTACATTTTTTTGACTCCTAATTTTTAAACAAGTACACTTCCTGATAAAAGTCTTGTCGCCTATAAGTTTTTGGAACAACAAATAATAACTTGACTTCTAGTTGATCATTTGCTATCAGAGGTAATACCAAATTAAATATGATCATGCCTTGATTTTTAATCATTTAATTAGGACTGTAAGGTCTGACTTTGCTTAGACAAAAGTCTTGACACTTAACAGAAATAATGTACAGTATGGAATATAAAGTCACGGTGCAGTGAAAAAAAGAATTAATATTGTGTATGACTCCCATGAACTTGGAGGACTGCATCCATACATCTCTGCAGTGACTCAAATAACTTATTAATAAAGTCATCTGAAATGCCAAAGAAACTGTTCTTGCAGGATTCCCAGATTTCATCAAGTTTCTTTGGATTCATCTTCAATGCTTACTTAATCTTACCCCAGACATGCTCAATAATGTTCATGCCTGGTGACTGGGCTGACCAATCCTGGAGCACAATGACCTTCTTTGCTTTCAGGAACTTTCAGGAGCTGAAGTATGAGAAGGAGCGCTATCCTGCTAAGAATTTGCCCTCTCCTTTGGTTTGTAATGTAATGGGCAGCACAAATGTTACCTCAGGTTGTTGATGTTGCCATCCACTCTGCAGATCGCTTGCACGTCCCTATACTGAATGTAACCCCAAACCATGATTTTTCCTTTACCAAGCTTGACTGAAATCTGTGATAGTCTTAGATCTATACGGGTTCCAGTAGGTCTTCTGCAGTATTTGGGATCGTTCAATAGATGATTCATCGAAAAAATCTACCTTTTGACACTTTTCCAAATGATCAACTAGAAGTCAAGTTCTTATGTATTGTTCTAACAACTGGGATTGTCGATGCATTTAAACAAAACAGCACAGGATTATGAGATCTTTGGCCACTGACCTCTGATTGGCCCAGCCTGTCCAGATTGGAAATATCAAAAGTGCTCCCAACAGCGGCCGTGTCCACTCCTCCAGTCCCTCTTTTCTGGAGCCGCAGGTTATCCAGGATTTTAGAAAAACGTGGGTCCTGCAAAAGAAAACATGTATATATTTTTTGTATATAACTATTGTTATACAAGCTATTTATAGACATTATGATCCACATGCATGCTCTTAACTATATTCGGGTTACCCTAAGACCAAACATAATGCATCAGATTTGCTTATTGGAAATAAATGCATGGATCCATTGTACAATATTATTAACATGACATTTAATAGGAAAGAAAGTGAAGACCTTGCTGAGGCGAGGAAGATTAACATGGACTCCAGCTCGCAGCCCAGTGCCCAGGTTTGACGGGCAGGTGAGAATGTAACCCAGACGCTCATTCCACATGAATTCCCAACCCTTCTCCTGAATTAGTCTCTCAACCTGAGTGACAGAGAGCAAATATGTATTGTGAGGATGATACAAGAGTGATTAGTGATAGTTTACTAAAGAATGTTTTGAAAATAAAAAAGCAATGTATACAGTTTTTAAAGTATAATTCACCCAAAAAAATTAATTTACCAACCCTCAAGTGTTTTTTTTTTGTTTGTTTCTTTTTAAAAACACAAAAGAAGCTATTTTTACAAATGTTCAAAATTATAACCCATTTACACCCATGGTAGGAAAAATATACTATGGAAATCTATAGATATGCAATCTTCTATATTTATTTCGTGCTTAAAAGAAGAAATAAAAACTTTATGTCTAAAAAGACTATGTATTTAAGATTTTCTTTTAGAATAAGAACTAATAATAACCATTAAACAAATATATAACCAAAACTGCATACAATACGCATACCACACAATTGACACAAATTTCAAAATTTGGACAAATTTTGCTGATTTTCTTACCATATGTACAATTTAAGCCAAAACTGTGCTTCCTTTTTAAGCTTATGCAAAAGAATCAGAATAGTGTGGCCAAACTATATGCGAGCCACCTGTTTTTTTTAACTATGTGTTGAATTATTTTTGCTCAGCAAAGTTTGTTTGTCCACATGGTTTTAATGCTGAACCAGACTTCTGTTGGAATAGACATAACAAGAAAATAGAAGAGGTATAACAAAAACAGCAAAAAAAATTAATGAGTTGTAGACACACAGTACCATATTTCTAACCACATGTACAATTTACGGGTTACACTACCATCCATCTTAATACAGAAAAATGCAAGTTTTCTGAACTGAGATAGACACAATCACGTCAAATTCAGCAAAATATTTCTCTTTCAAATCTCATGAAAAACAGCTTCTTTTTTTGTGATATATGGTGAGTTTTTGCAATAGTTTTTATAATATTCGACCAGTTGTTTTTAAAGTGAACAGCTTTCTATTGTTATTCTATATTTGTCATAATTGACAGAAAAACATAGCATTTTGCTAATAGTATTAGCTGGGTTTACATTACCCTTGTTGTGAAATGTAAATACAAAAAAAAACAATTTAAAATAGTGCAAACTACAATGTCTGCAATGACACATCTTGCTCAAGTCAGGGATGATCAATTTGCCCCAAAACCAAAGGTTGTTGTTTTTCCATGAAGTGGTGGGAAAAATCTAAATTCCCAGGATGAAACTTTTTAATGTTTGTGCAAACTTTACATTGGTGTATACATTGAAAAGTTATAAAGACTCTAAAACAAAGTATACTTTGAGCTTACGACAGGCTCGCTGTATAATTACACACAGATGCATGTCTGGCAAGACAATGTGTTTACAACTGTGTGTCCAAAAAAGGACGTTGCTTTGAGCTGCAATAAACACAGCTGCAGTATCTCTGCTGGACAAATAATGGAGTCTTGTGTGTTTTTTACAGTGACTGAGATTCACATGTGCATGACCTCACCTCTTGGAGACCCTTGCAGAAACGCTCAAAGACCCTTCTCATGTTGCCTCCCTTCTCCATGGAGATCACACGGGTGTGATCTTCCTCGTTGATCCATACGAGAAAGGTTTTCTCATTGTTGTGCCTGGAATAGAAATGTATCTGGTTACCATAATCTGCTGAAATATTGAGGCCTAGGTTTTCAGCCTATAAATAATGTATATGGCATGTGGTGACATAGGATTTTTGAACATTTGAACTGAATGTTACATTTTAATGAGATCTTGACCAAAACAGTGAGAGACACTTCAAATACATTCATTAATATCCCCACAACTTAGTCCCTTTATTCATCAGGGGTCACCACACCGGAATGAACCACCAACTTATCCAGCATATGTTTTACACAGCGGATGCCCTTATAGCTGCAACCCAGTACTGGGAAACATCCATACACTCTCACATGCACACAGATACAATATAGCCAATTAAGTTTTTTTTATTCCAATTCAGTCCTATATGTCTTTGGACTGTGGGAGAAAAATCGGTGCACACACTCAAAAAAAAATGTTGTTTGTTTGTTTGTTCAAACTATTTAATTAAAATAAGCTGAAACAACACAATTCTTGGGATTTCATTGGGAGAAATTAATTTTTTTATGTTCAATCCACATAAATGTATTAAAAGTGTTAAGTTAACTTAATCGATTTGTGTTGGGTCAACATAAATGATTTATGTGGAACCCTGCATTTTTTACGGTGCATGCAAACTCCACACAGAAATGCCAACTGATGCAGCCGGGACTCAAACCAGTGACCTTCTTGCTGTGAGGCAACAGTGCTAAGCCACCTTGTTACCCACACAAATTTTAATACTAAAATGGGTCAACACATTGAGTAGAGATATTAGCATTTTCATGATTCTTTTCAAAATAAGAGCCTGTCCTCTGTTCTCAAATCGAGTTAACCATGACCCTATTTCATTTTTAGACTTGCGATTAGGTGTAATGATGTCAGAAATGCTTTGTTAGCCCAAAAACCATTAGGGTATTAAATAAGAGGCAATCTCTAAATTGAGCCTGCCAAGACTGGCACACTTTCCCTTGCTGAAAGGAGGAAGAAGTGAACGAAGGAGGATGAATAATGCAGGAGATGTAAGTGAGCCATGGGTACACTCCGTGATCAATATCAAACCACAGCAGAGGAGGTTGCTTCAGACTATTTCTGGGTGTAGCACTGTTCTGTCAGGTATTGTTCACCCACTAGCACCACTTTGAGTCTTTTCACTGAGGGTAAAGTGCATGTATTACAATCATTTAAGCTCAAAATTTTAGTTCTAAGCATTTTGTTGTAACAGAGGCCAGCCACAATAAAAAATATAAGGGTTTTTGAAGCGTACATAGAAGAATTTTTGTTCCCTTTTTAGCCAAGAACATTTTAAGAATTTAGAAGAGTTTCTTTCACGTTAAAGATCTTTTTGTGGGATTAAAAAATTACATGCATGTTAAAGGTTCTTCTTGGAGCAATCAATGCCAATGAAGAATCTTTTTAAAGAGTGTAATAGGAGCATTTACAAGTAAACATGACCCTTCCTGTCCTCAAGAGACACACTAGTGACTCACATTAGAGTCTTCAGTGTCCTTGATAGAACCCCCTGCCTTCCATCTAGGAATTTCACATTCGATTCCCACTTGTAGTGGAGCAAGAAAAACCTGAGGGGATATATTGGTGCAGTGACCCAGATGGTAATGAGGTTTAATAATAAAAATAATAATTCTTTACATTAATATAGCGCTTTCTTGGACACTTAATACTTTACACATTTTTGGGGGGAATCTTCTCATTCACCACCAGTCATACATGCCAACAGTCCTGTTTTTTCTGGGAGTCCATATTTCAGACCCATCTCCCGCCCATCTACCGTATTGTTCTGTCTCCCGGAAATCTCCCGTAATTCCACCCCCCACCCTGCTCCTCCTCAGCTTTTTGGTACAGTCCGGCTAGCTGTAACCCCACTCCACCCCCCCCACCCCCCCCCCAAGTCTTCACTTTGTGCACCACCATATCACCCCCCCTACATCCACCAACATACTGGCTTCACCACTTCCGGCAGCAACCTAGCTTTGCCATGTGGTCTCCCATCCAGGAACAGACCAGGCCAGCTTTAGTGGGCAACCATGTGAGAGTTGCAGAGAGCTAGCTGCCGGTTTAAAGATTAAGTGTAACAGAGACTGGCATAACAGGAGGTGTGCAGGTAAACCTCACTCTCCTGGCTTCAAAGTACAGTTTTGCAACTCATGCTAAATTTTACAGTCTTTAGTATACTTGTTAATGCACCTGCAATTCACTTTAAATCCTGCTAGGGACAATAAGAGTAAAATCAGAGGGGGTTGTATTGGTGTCATGACCTGGATAGTAATCAGGTTTAGGAGTTCAGTGTAACAGAGACTGGCTAGCAGGAATGGTGCGAGTGAACCTAACTACCCTGGCCTCAAAAGGGCACCTTAGTGACTCACGCTAGAGGCTATGGTCTTTACCATCCTTTGTTAGTGTTCCTGCATTCCACTTTAAATCTTGATAAGGACAATTATAGTAGAATAAGAGGGTGTATATTGGTGCCGTGATGCAAATATGAAGGAAGTTCATGGGATCAAGCACAACACAGAAGCGTAAGGCTCACTCTTTTGGTCTCAGGTAGTGCATTAGCGACTCACGTTAGCAACTATGGTCTTTAGTGTAACTGTTAGTGTGCATAAATTATATACCAGAAACACCAGTTCAAATCCCACTTGGGGCAAGAACTAGAAGTGAAAATGGCATACTATACTGTCTCTTTGTACATACTGTACACACTAAAGAAAAAAATGAATGTGTAATTGAACTCACCAGATGCCTCTAGCGTCGGGCCAGTCTCGAGCCATACCCGCACATGTCAGCAATGGCGACACGGGTTTATCAAACAGGAAGTGATCCTAGACACCAAAACAAATGGCCAGATTTATTACTTCTGTTTAAGCTGACTACACTAAATGCAGTATAATTACATTTGTGAATATACCCACATCAATAAGCTGCTGCTGCTCCTGTTCAGTCATTACAGTCAGGCTGAAGTATTTTCCAGTCAAATCCCCTTTTAGGCCTGCCAAAGCATCAACCACAACCCTCTCCACCTCTCTGCGCTCAGCACGGGTGCAGGCCGGGGGGAGACTCAGGCCTCGGATACTCCTGCCCGTCCTGACTCGAGAAGACAGCACATACTTCTCATCAAACAAGCCTCCTCGTATCTGATGGGCACAAAATAAGACAAGCATAATGGAAGTAACTCGAAACTTCAAGGCTTGGGTCTGTTACCTGATTTTACAAAGCATGTAAGTGAATGCCAAGCTATCGTGATAATATATAACTGGGTGTTTATTATGCAGCTATGTGCACTTTTGATTATTTTTTACACAGTATGTTTTTTAGGAGAAAATTGTAGTGGCATCAATGACTTTTAAAGGGATAGTTCCCCATCATTTATTCACCTTTATCTTGTTTTAGACCTGTCTGAATTTCTTTCTTCTGTTGAACAATAGAATAATATATTTTACAGAAAGCTGGAAAACTCTATTAGTTTTTTCTAATATGATGTAGAGAATAAACATCATAAATGTTTGAAACCAGTAAATAGTGAGTATATTTTATTTTTTTGCATGAACTAACCCTTTAATGCTGCAATGAGAAAGAAATAGTGATATTTTGTTCCATATTATGAGATACAATTGTTCAACCAATCAGAAGCGCGAATCGAAACATACGTTTTCAATTTAGCAGCGCGCTGATACGTTGACTGACTGAGGAGACTGTTTTATTCCGCTTTCGATTTTAAAAGATGGAGATTGATGACCTGGATAAGCCTGTCTGACTGTCAGTGAATGGCAAATAAAAACGTCCCTTACCTCAAAACTTATTATTTTGCATTATAAGAAAAAAAACACACTGTACAGTCGGAAGTGTAGCATGCATTCATAATGTTTTTTTGCGCAGCAATGCAACTTTGAATGAGTCTGCTTTACTATACATTACATACTGTGTTTCATGAAAGACAGAGTTAAGATGCTGTTCTTTTATCCCATGTGGATGCTATGAGAATAAACAAGGGACCAAGACCTTACTGTAAGTATGATGAGAATGAATAAATGACAGCTTCTAAAATTGTCAGACATTCACCTTTTGCCCTGTAGGGCTACCTTGTTTTTTATTTGCAAATTTAAGCTATTTTTTAAAAGATAAATATAATGTATAAAACTATACATTATTTAAATTACCTCTTAATACATATACATCTGATAAGCTTGTTATATTAATGGACTATGCACAGATTCTGATGTTTCACAATATTTTACACTACATTATTTGAAAATATGAGGCTTAATTAACAATGTTTGCAATGTTCATATGGCTCTACTTGCAATAAATCTAAATCCCAAATAACAGAAATGACAACAGATTGTTATTGATTAATGTTATTGATTAATGCACTTACTTGACAGATTTCATTCATTCATTTTCCTTCGGTTTTTTCCCGGGTTTATCACAGCTGTTATCACGGATTTATGTATTTTAGGTGGTTTATGTAATGTGTTTTATGTTTGATAAAATAATTTCTAATTGCATCTTTAGTGATTTTCCACTAATTACACTGTCCCAATAGGTGGATTTACAGGTTTTTGCAAAAAAAAAAAAGCAGAAGTGGATTTAGCTGGTTTTGACGCAAAAGAAAATTTACCTTGTTAAAAACCAAAGAATTGTCTAAAGTGACATTTAAAAAAAAAGTGATTTTATGTACTAGCTAATAACCTTATCATTACATATAACATGAAACTTCTGAACCTAATCAGAGGAGCCTGATAGAAAATGCTCAATTACAAGAAAAAAGGTTTAATGGATTCAGAGGGTTTTGTATCTGAACTCTTCATCTCTTGGTAGGTAAAAAGTACCCACAAGTCAAGAAACAACCTACTACAGCAGTGCTATTCAATTGGCAGCCCCCGAGGCAATTTGTTCCAGCCCTCCAAATAGTGTGACCAAGACATCAAAAATAAATTTGGTTCAGTCAAAAAACGGTCGCTATAGTTACGAGTTGTCGTGCGTCTGTTCAATACAGCACGAGCTGCAGTCAAAAACATTTGGATATGTTTGTAGAAAATGCCTTTTGTACAATGCACTGATATCATTAATAGGGATGCAATGATTAGCCGATTTCACTATTAAACGTGCTTAAGTTCATTATGGTTCGTAAAGGCTTCTCAACGCCTCGTTTGTTGCACAGAACAAAACTGCTGCAACTAAACAAAGTTATGCCAACTGTGTGCTAATTTAAAGTTCTGAGCTTATACCGAGGCTAGGCTTGTGCCGGTATTCGGTAATGCGATAAATCACGGTAATGAATATGCACGATATTGTTATCGCGGGCACTTCAAAATACCGTGAAAAATAATAGATCCGAATTTATATTCTTAGAACGCGCCTTAGCTTATTTTCCATCAACCGCTTGAAGAAACACTGCGTATATGCTGCGCAGAACTGATGCGCACTCTGATGTAAACAATCCCCACATGTAGAAGCCTTGTGTGCGCGCCGCCGCTGCCACCGCACTAAAATCCTCACACGCAGGGGCGTACTTGTCATCTGGCAGACCGGGCACTTTTCCGGTGGGCCGACGTACTTTTTGGGCCGAGCTGATCATCGTCTTATGATTTGATCGGCCCATAAAAGGCTTAGCAGCCTATCGTTTTTTTCTGCGTTATTGATTGACGCTGCTGTGATCTGTGACTCTCTGAAAGTAGATGCTTTTTTTCCCGGACAAGCAGACCGGGCCGCCCCATGTGACACTCTGCACCCCATTGGCTCATTTCGGTATTGACATTGGGCTGGCCCAATCACAAACTCCTATTTTGGACTCGTGTGAGCGTGCGTCGTCTGTGTGTATTTGTCAAAATAGTCGAGAGTCAGAGAGAAGAAACGCAAGGGAGGCGCAGAGAAATCGCGGGAAATACACCGGCGTTTCATTTAGCGATTCTGAAAAGTTCTCTGTTCATTCTAGTACACGGCTAAAACGCAAATCACGTGAGCACACACTCTCTGCCCAGAGCTGCAGCCACTAGTTCAGCGGGTAAGCATAAACCCCAGGTGAGAGTTTAGTGCATGTCAGACAGTTCATCTGCTGGGTGATCTCATCTCACTATAGTTGTTAAACGTGATATTGAATTCATCTTGTTGTCTCTATCTAACATTTCTTATGTCTTTTGAATCACTTGTTCTCAGTTAACTGTTTTGGCTGAGTGCAAAGCTAATATATTAATTTATGTAACCACATACACTGATTCTGCACATTGACTGATTGCTTACCTTTATCGTTTAAATTTAATGTACGTTATACTGTTATAATGGCCATAATTGGTTATTAAAACTCATATTCTGCAAAAGAGACAGGGTAAATCAAATATCAAAATGAAACAAGTTTGACTTATATTATGTTTTCAATGTTTAGATAGTGAAACAGCAAGCAGGATGAGGTGAAAGGTTATAATGTAACACTGTTCCCTTTGAAGATTTACCCATGCATTAGCAGGCAGTTTTTGTTATGTTTATTATTGAATATAGGCTGAGTGAATAGTGTATTGAATAAGCTAAATTGACTGTAGTGTATGAGTGTGTGTGAATGAGTGTGTATGGGTGATTTCCAATATTGGGTTGTGGCTGGAAAGGCATCTGCTGCATAAAACATGCTGGAATAGTTGGCAGTTCATTCCACGATTGCTGATCGAAGACGGTTTCCCTTTGCACATTCACTTTGATATAATTGCTCAAGTTTACTTTTATATTGTGTATTGTTTTATTTATATTTATTTGTATTTAAATGTTTGAAGTACTTTTAGTTAATTAAAAAGTTATTAAAGTTACTAAGTTGACGAAACTGAAGTTTTTTGTGTTTTTTACCTGTTTCTCTAGTAAAATTACAATATCGTGATAATACCGTATACCGTGATAAAAGCTCAATCAATTAATCGCAGCATGAAAATGTGATACCGGCACATGCCTAACCGAGGCTAATAAGCACTGTGTTGGATTAGCAGCAGGCTGTTCACATATTGGGTCTTTTCCGCATGCAAGTTCATTTTTCCAATGGAGACGTGTGCATATTGGGAGCGCTGCACGCACGACTCGCAAGCAGATTTCCAGGTGCACACAGTAGAAACTCTCTCAAGTTGTAGTGGTGAGAGTTGTAATGTAATGTAATATGTATTTATATAGCGCATTTATTGTGTTTGGCCATACACCCAAAGCACTTCACAATCATGAGAGGGGTCTCTCCACACCACCAGCAGTGTGCAGCATCCACTTGGATGATGCGACGGCAGCCACAGGACAACAGCGCCAGTGCACTCACCTCACACCAGCTATTGGTGGAGTGGAGAGACAGTGATAGAGCCAATTCAGTGGACGGGGATGATTGGAATACCATGATTGTAAGGGCCGATTGAGGGACTTTGGCCAGGACACCACTTCCAACAGCAACCTAGTTTTCCCATGTGGTCTCCCATCCAGGTACTGACCAGGCTCAGCCCTGCTTAGCTTCAGTGAGTATCCGGTCTTGGGCTGCAGGGTGATATGGCTGCAGGACTTCTTTGTGGCTTTACAAATTTTTACAAATGATTAAAATGATTATGTATGTATGAACACAGATAATAACAACAGTTCAACAGTTCATTTAAACTCTTAGCTAATATATAGCTTAAATTAACATTAGACAAATACTATTTTTTATTTATTCTTATTTTATTTATTTGTTCATTGTTCTGTCATTTATTTTCATTGTAAAATTTTCACTCATGTTAAAATCAAAACCTTTTTTCGTTTATTTTTAAAGCTAAAAAGAGAAATGGACTATTGTTTGTTTTTATTAATATTTTGTGCTGTATTGGTTACTGAGCAGCAATAAACAAGACTTTAAAATATGAGCAGTTTTCTTGTGATTTTCTAAACTAGTAGTGTCTTCAGACTATAAACGTACAACCAAATCTATAATCGTTGCATCCCTAATTGTTATGCAGTTCAAAACATAACATATGAATGTGTCTGAATGTAGAAGAAGCCTACTTTAGCAATACACTGATTTTGTTGTCCTTCGAAATACAACATATGAATATGTTCATAAAAAAAAGCCACATTGTACAATGCACTGATATTATGTAGTTTCAAAACACAACATATTAACATTTCAATGTAGAAAAAGCCAACTTGAGTGTCTTAAGTAGCAAAAATACAGCATATGGGCTCTTATACTGCTGTTGTGTCATCACATATTGCAAGTCATATCTCTCCGGCCCCTCATTTGGGATGCTTTTTATGAACTGGCCCCCATGACAAACTAATTGAATAGCCCTGCACTACAGTTGAAATTGCATCTGTAACTAAAGTGTTTCCTCCTACCTTACTGGGATCCAGGTCAGTGGGGTGTTTCATGTTGCAGGGGTCATAACCATTGTGCCTTTCTTTGATGACTGGGTTAAAGATGTCAGCAAAAACCTGCAGAAAGAAATTGTGATGTACTTTAGTCCTCCAAAAATTAAAATCTCTTAATATGCTAAATGTGTGATATATAATCCTTTCACCTCATATGACTCTTCATCTCCTGCCACCATTCCTACTGTCTTTATGAAAGGATGACCTGGATTGTCCACGCCAGTCTGAATAGCTTCGTCCAAAGTGTAACCATTCGGAGTGGATTTATCACACAGCTTTGCGTATACGGCAGGAGTCAGGTGACTGGCCATACAGTTATTGTGCTTACGCAAATCTGGATATTCAGCACTGTTGAGAAACAGAACTAAGATTAAGCCTTCATCTGAAAATAAAAGACACAGGCTGTGTTCGAATTCAAGTGAGGTGTCATCCAAGGCACTTTTGTTGGGTAAACTGACAAAACAGTGTCAACCTTTTGAAAATTGGTTTTATTAGTAAAAGTGTAGTAAACATTTTTGGTGGTGCATTGATTACTATTTGCATAACCACATTTTTGCTAAAACATCACAGACATGGTTATTTTTACAAAACCATGGTGAATTTGAGGTTACTATGATTTTAAGCAAAACAGCCATGGTACAAAACCCCATAAAAAGGGTTTGTTCCAAAAAAAAAAATCAGTTTTGATTCTGAATAGTTCCCTGAGTTGCTTAAAACGCTTCATTCATTCTCCTTTGGCTTAGTCCCTTTATTTATCAGGGGTCACCAAAGCGGAATAAACCGCCAACTTATCCAGCACATGTTTTACACGCGTTTCAAATTCCTTGGAATTACACCGCCTTTGAGCGTCATAAGCGTGCCAAACGCGTCTATTGCGGTCGTCAAGGAATCGACGCGTTCCGAACGCGTGAAACCAGTGTGCTGCCAATCTCAGTTGAGCCTCATGCACGTAGTGCTTTTAATGATAAAATATGAATTGGATGTGAGCATACAGTATGAATTTATACGTAGGCCTAATATATGCAATATAAATCTATGCGTGATTAAATGTTTGCAAAGAAAGTAAATAATAAATTAATAATCAATAAATACAAAAACACTAGGTTATTTGTATTTTACATATGGGGGTGTGATTATTCATCTTTAATGGTCCTATAAACGTACACGGAAAGCAAAACAAGTCAATATGTCAATGGTTTATTAATTAGTTGAATTATTGATTTTGTTTTAGATTAAATAAACGAGCAAATCAATACACGCTGAAACCTAATTAGATTATTCGTCACGTACGGGACTGTGTAACTAGAACATTCCGGCTCATTTAAATACACATTTTTGACGCCCACTTTGGTATTTGTGTAACACAATGGCTTGTTTGCCAAGGCATCACAATATTTCATTGTCTTCTGCAACATATGCTCGTCATGACAGATTGGTATGATGGCTGCATTACCTCGGGGGATAGATTCTTCGGACGCTCGATCCTGCGCTGACATGCTGCTCCCTGTTCAAGAAGAACCCGACGGTCAGAGATCCCGCACCGACCAGCGACAAGATGCCGACCTTCCTGTTACCGGACAAAATCCGTGCGAAGCTGCTTGCCATTTTAACACCTCAACCGCAGACGAGAGCACTCCAGATGAATGTGGTCTTGAAGGATGGAGAGACAGAACAGACACTGGGATTACTGAAGGATGCAGGAATGCTGCGGATAAAATGTCCTTCTCCTAGTACGACTAGCTTGCCCTCCCTCCTTTGAGCAGCTTCACAATCAGATGATTCAGAAACTCGTCGAGAACCAGCCGTTTCTCACACCCTTATTACAGTAAACCACTTAACAACCTTGAACAGGCAACACTACACATTTTATTATATGGTGACTTTTTATATTAATGTCTTACTGGGTTTTTAAGGGGAACAATAAATGATTTGTTAATCATAAAGCAGGCGACAGATCATATGAAACATGTACGTGACTTTGAAGCTCATTGGTGCAGCTTCACCTGTAAAACGTGTGCGCACTCCCGTCTGCAGCACGCGCATGCGCACCAGGGGTTGATACTGATGAATGGCCCCGTTGCATAAATTATATGGTTGTTTAGATATAGGTTGAGATTTAGTTTTCTGTGGCTGGGATTGACCAGCAATGAGTAGTTTAACTTGAGGAAAAATGGACGCTTGTTTACCCTTGACTGGTCTTTAAAACCTGTTATAAATTCTCAATCAGCTACCTCACAAAATGGCTGCAGTTTGTTAAGTCAGGAGTCTTCTAGTGGAGCAATTGGCTTGATTTCCGATTTTTATAACTATAGAATTTGACAAAAACATAACATTTTTGTTCATAAAGGCTTAATGCTATATATGGTATTTTTTATTTTACAAAAGCATTCAAAGCATTGCAATGTTGTAATTTCTTAATAGCCACAACAACTTTATATCTATATATAGCTAATTTATATCAGCAAACAATGCATACCCATATTAAAAAATACTACAGTAAATTACAATGAACACTGTATGTTTTTGAACCATACTATAGTACTGTGTAGGCTATTATGCTGTAGGCTATTATTACAACACTGTTGATGAATGCTGCAGCGTACTGTAGTGTTTATTAAGTATATATGGTAAACTGACAAACTGCGACTTTATTTTTTTATACTTTAATAAACTGTGGTGTATTGTAGAATAATACTCTATTTGTAGATAACTTATTGTATTGGGTAACCTAATTTTCAACATAGGATCATTCTGAAAGCTTAGCCCCATATACATTTCTGGAGATCGCAAATTATGTAGCCAGAAGTACATTACGGGGCAGTATGACACCGTTCTTTTTCGTGCTTTCACACTTCGGTATAGACGGCTTGCTCACTGTTTGTTCAGTTAGCTTGCCATGTACATCGGCAGACTTGAGATGCAGAGAGGAGTTCACCACGACAACGAGGTTCGAGTTCGGCGAAGAATGGTTCCAGAAAGCAGGTAAAACAAAAACAGAATCCAAAAAAGAAAATAAACAAGTAAATAACAGGGTGAGAATGTGGTAAAGTCTGAAAACGTGGTAAATATCCAAAATTTCTTTTACTGGATTGCTTTTTAAAATTGTCGGTTGGGTTTAGGGAAGTGGGAAGATGGGTTAATCGGTGCTTTTGAAAACATTATTGGTTGGGGTTAGGGAAGGAGAAGGGTGGATCAGTCGATCGGTCATTCAGTCATGAGAGAAATTTGAGTTCTCAAAAAGCGTACACAGCGACCTCTGGTGGATTCGTGAAAACAAAAACGTATTTGGCACTCTCCAAAAATGTATATAGAGGTATTTTTTCAGAATGAGCCTGAGTTATAACAGTATATAACAGTAATATAACAGTTATAACAGTTATATACAGTTATAACAGTATTCCCACAGCAACTATTGAATTACCACAACAGATTAATTCAAATACTTTTCTATATAATTGTTCAAAAACATTATAGTATTACTATAATTTAATTTAGTATTTTTCAAGCAAGCAAGCAGATTGCATTTAGTAAACTACGCATGCATTGCAAGCATAGATCAAAGACAGGACGTCCCATTTTAATATTAACATCGAATTCATTTTACAAATGTAATTTCAATAAAATACATAGAAATATTATATTCTTTAATATACTTGATACTTTAATGTTTTGATTATTTTTCATAAAAATAAAATACTATCCAAAAATGACAATATAAAAAACTATACTACACTTAACTAAAAACGTCAAAACATTCTTGCTGCATTTTGTGTAAAACCTAGTGGTTTAAAGGATAGGAATAAATAATATTTAAAAATAGATTTGAAATGACAATAAATTTGTTTTTGTTATTTTGGGGGCTGCACTGTGAGTATTACAAATACAATATTTTATTAAATAATTCTTGTTCTAAATTGCACAGTGTTTTGTGCTAATGAATTTAACTAATTTAACCCTTTTTGACAACCAAATTAGCCTACTTCTGAGTATTATAGAAGGTCTAAAAAAATTGCATTATAATAATCAATATTGCTATCAGTAAAAGTATTGTCTTGATTTTGTGAAACATTTAATATAGGTGTTGTAAATAGTCACGTGACCATTTACAGTTTAAGTCCTTGAAAGGGAGCATTAAACAGCCTTAAAGATACAGGGATCGCAGTTGTTGCATATAGCATTTAAGTCCAGTATAAACATAATATTCATCGCATTCATGACAAATTGGAAAACTGTGTTTCTCATCTTTAATAAATAACTACAAATGCGTATTTACTCTGTTGGACTCCAAGCAAATGCATGTGATTATTTAGCTGAAAAACATTTGGTAAAAAATGGGTTAACCTACATTCATAAACCTGAATTATAGGCCTAACCTTTGAAACTGGTCTTAGTTGGGATTAAAATCTCTGTTAAAACCGTTCCACTAGAATACGTTGCAGAAATCATGTGAAATAAACAAGAGAATTACATCTAGGCCTGCATAATAATCCCTTACGGTATCGTCCAGCAAGCTGGTCATTATTCTGAGATTAAACCAGCATTTGAGTGTTGCCAGCCAGAAATTCCAATGAGAGTATTGCAGGGATATTTCAATACAAATTCAGTGCAAACGTGGAATGTTTGAACAAACATGACATTCATCAAATGTCAAAGTACTCCAGCAAAGCTTAAAATGAATGAACGTTTAAATAGCTTAGTGCACAAACTCTAAAAACTTACCAGATGCTTAGCAGAAGTTGGTCTTCTGAAGTGTGGTGCCGTACAGGAACTGGGTACAAGGGCAATGGTTTTACTTTCTTCAATGGAGCAGAGAAAATAGGTGTGTCCTTCTTTATTACAGTACATGGACTGGTTACGACTTCCTTCTATTTGACCCGCCAGTGTAATACGCAGCAGTGCTGTGCCACCCATTCATTGGCTGCTTAATGTTTCCTGGGAACAAAAATCCCGACTGGATTTCTTATCTGTATCTGGTGTCATCAGAGCTGAGCTTGAGATAATGAACTCACGATTGGTTCAAAGGTCACTGTGAGAAAGGCATAAATGACACGTCTCTTTACTGCCTTTATCTTGATGCACTCAAAAATCAACTAAATGATGATACAAAGAAAATCTATACTATGCTAAAAAGTAACCGAGTAAAATTCATCTTAAAGGCATAGTTCACCCCAAAATGAAAATGTACTCATTATTAACTCATCTTCAAAGTGGTTTCAAACCTTTATAAGTTTCTTTTGTGGATTGAACACAAGATGTAGTTTTGAAAAAACCTGTAACCATTGACTTCCATAGTTTTCAGCATTTTTCAGAATATCTTCTTTTGTGTTCAACAGAAGAAAGAACCTCAAACAGGTTTGTAACATGATAAGTAAATTACAGAATATTTAGTTTGGAGTAAACTTTTTAATCTCTTTAAGGCCACTCTTTATCAGGTATTGTTTAATAACTGATAAATGCATAGTTGTTGATAAGTTGAAGGCCTCTAAAGTCTTGATATGATTAAAAGCAAAAATCGAAACTTAATAGGTCTATAAAAGTCATAACAAAAGACTTGACATATCATATTATATACAATTTATTTTTGTTAATTTCCTCAAAGAAGGCATTTAAGAGTGCAATTAAAGGTATTTACTTTTATAACCCACAGTACAAACTGCTCATTATCAATATTTTTTGTTTTGTATGTTTTATATCTAAAGCTAATATTAATTCAAATTAAATGAAGAAATGATTAACCTTCAAAGGCATGTTAAAATATACCACATGTACCGTGCTTTGAATTGTCTGACTGCTCCCTCTGTTGGAATTATTGTGTAATGAAGTATTATATGAACTTGATTTTTCTTCTATATTAAATATTATTTGTGAGATGTGTGAAAGAAAAAAAAAAATATATATATATATATATATATATATATATATATATATATATATATATATATATATATATATATATATATATATATATATATATATATATATATTTACACCCCTTCATAGTTACTCTAAACAAACTGCATTAAATAATATTCCCTAGAGACAGATAAAGGGACATTTCACTCAAAATGAAAAATCCTTTATTCTCCCTCTTGTGGTTGTAAACATTTATAAGTTTCAGCATAATTTGAAGAATGCTGGTTGCTGGCACCCATCGACTTCCATAGTAGGGAAGAAAGTTACTATGAATGGTACCAGCCAACATTATTCAAAGTATCTTGTTTTGTGTCAAATGTTTTGAATAAGTGAAAAGTGAGTAAATGATTACAACATATACATTTTTGAGTGAAACATCCCTTTAACAACAAATGCTGGAAAGTAGTAAAATATACATATATTAAGACTTTAGAGCATTAGAAAAATCTTTCTTTGTCTTATAAAACTTTTTGTAAAAAAAAAGTCTCCAATCTTCTAAATAGTGGATTTTCTCACCAGAAGTCAGCATTGCTTTCTTTAGTTTCAAACTTCATTGCATATAATGAACTGAAAATAACTTTTTTTTTTAAAGCAGCAGCAGATAAGTAAGTAACTTAATAAAGCTATTTTCAAAAATCCCTATTAAAATAAACAGTGGCATTTTTGATCTTCAGATTTCACTCAAGAAATAGTAAAAGAAATAAAATTCTCAATGTTTACTTACTGTAATTTACTGCCAGGTCGTTGAATATGTATACACTATATAGATGAGAAGCCAACGAGACCTTTAGGTTTTGTAGGAAAACTTAGAATCAGATTAGGGTTTTGATGGTCTAAACTCCATATCTTTGAAGTAGTACATGACCAGTGCTGACAAACAAGGAAAGAAATATAGTGCAACACTATTGTGTATGCTAATGACATTTTTCTGGAAATGCAATAATGTAACATATTACATTTTAAAATGACTAAAGTCAATTTACTTATTCAATTCAATTCAATTCACCTTTATTTGTATAGCGCTTATACAATGTAGATTGTGTCAAAGCAGCTTCACATAAAAGGTCACAGTAAATAGGAACAGTGTAGTTCAGTTTGTAGTGTTTAAGTTCAGTTCAGTTGAGCTCAGTTGAGTGTGGTTTAATAATCACTACTGAGAGTCCAAATATTGAAGGGCAAATCCAACGATGCGCAGCTCTACAGATCCCGAACCATGCAACCCAGTGGCGACAGCGGAGAGGGAAAAAAAACTTCACTAATGGCGGATTATGTTACTTTTATTATTTATGTTACTTATGTTACGTTTAGAAAAATAAAATCTTAATATATACATTTACATCACATTTTAAGCTTCAGATAATGAGCAAGAGCTGATGAATTACTGGTTTTTAAATATTAGCAGAACTTTTTATTTTTTATTAAGGTTTTATGTCTGTATTGTTAATATCTAATCAGTCAAACACAGTTAAGCGAGCATACGTTACAAAGCAAGCAATGTCCAAAACACTGTATAGGCAGATTTAAAGTGACATTTTTCATTGTGAAACAGGCTCATCTAAAACGGTTTAATTCTAGAAAATATTTTATATCTTTTAGAAGTCAAGTTGCTGTTTTCAAACCTTTGGAATATTTTCAGTCAATAATAAATTCCTGAAAAAACAAAAAATATTACTTTGTAGCTTAAAGTTTTAAGGCTTGATTTGTTTTCGAAGTAACTTGACAGTAAAGTAATTAGTAATCTGATTACTTTTACATGCAGTAATTAGTAATTTAATCAAATTACAATTTTCAGTAGTTTTTAGTAATTTCGTCACCTTGGAATTATAAGGTTCTATCTGTGTTCTGAATGATTTTGAGATATTGAGCTTCAAAGTTTTTGCATTCCATAGCAAACAGTATGTGTGTAGCATTTGTTTTTTTTAAACAAAAGGCTTAAAATGTAAACAACTTATAAAAAAACATACCATAATGTAAATAAGTTGTCATTTAATAAGAATATGTCAATAACTCAATTTTGACAAAAATGTCAGATAGAACCTTATAATTCAAGGTGACGATTTGTCATCTGTTACTTTTTTTGAGTAACTTATGTCCTTCCAAAGAGAATCGGTCAGCTATTTAAAAAGCAAAAACAACAACAAAAAAACAACAACATTTACATTTTTTAAGTAGTGCAATGACATTAAATTACATTAATATTAAGAAAGCAATTGTTCATGAAAAAGTAAAACAATTATGTTGTCCACAAATACAAACACCTCTAAAATAAGAAGTGCAATAAAAAGGGAAAATCCACCATTCTTTTTAGACAACAACTTTATAGAGATTTGTGTATTAAATTTGTTGTTGCAATATTAGCAATGAACATCTAGGACATGCTTTATAATGAAACTAAAGCAAGTGCCTGTTAAATGGGATGCTCTTAATCTCAGGAAAAACACAGTTTCTGTCACTTTGTTTAGCCAACACAGTGAGTAAGTTTGCTGTAAATAGATCTTTCATAAAAAAAAAGTCATGTTAATTTAATTATTCTGAAATCGCTGGAAGAACACCACTATTGTGACTCCAAAACTCATAATATTGCAGCTGAACTGAAATGAACCAAATATTTAAATCGTATAGAAAATATTTATTTTGTTTTTACACATGGAAAATGTAACGTAGCCCTACTACGACACGCTGAATATTGAACAACTGTTACTTCAGTCTTTAATGTTATACATTATCCTTCAGAAATCATTTTGTTCTTTCTTCTTTTTTGTGTTACTCTATTCAATTAAGCATTTGCATATTTTCTGTAATCATAATTTCAGTAATATAAAAAACACATTTTATGTCTGTCTATATACGTACTGAACAACTCTGTTACATCAGCCTTATGTGTATAGTTATATCTTATAGTATATGTTTGATTTGCATATAAAATAGCTCTTACGTTCAGTGTTGTGTTTGTATTTATGATTCATTTATGTAGCACAGTTGTCCTGCAAGACACAATGTTTTGTTCCTCTGTATGTCCACACATGTAACAGAATGACAATAAAGCTTGACTAAAAAATCAGCTAGCTAAAGCACAAAATGGCGGACAATGTCAACTCTGTTTTTGTAATATTTCAGTAAATTTCTCATTTACTGAAAAATATAATATGATGAAAAAAAAAAGTTTTAGACATGTTGTGTATCTAGTTTGAGGTTAGCATCTTGAGCTATTGAACAAAATGGTGGACAATGTCAACTCTTATTGTCAACTCTGTTATTGTAATATTTCAGTATTTCTCATTCACTGTTTGACTGCTAGGGGAGAGGGGGGCGCAAAGTAACACTTTTTGGTTTTGGCCAAATAATGAACAAAGTAATGGGGTCAGACAAACCATTTGTTTTTTACCGACAACACACAAAATTAGGATTATTATCCATTATTATAAAATGCATTTATTTGTATTATTAGCAATAAAATATTTTTTGTCTATTAAAATAATTCTATTAAAAAAACATTTTATTAAAAGTTCTTAACATTACACTCAAAATGTAAAAAATTGTTTTGTTAGTTTAGTTGGTGTCCAACAGTGTGTTGCTTATTTGTAACACCCTGTTACAACTAACCCCGCTGTGTCGTGTTTTCCTCAAAACTGGCTAGCAGTCACTGTGTTTTTTACATCTTTCAAAATGGTCTTTTAGCCTAGATTACTTTCACAGATTTTTTAGAATTAAAAATATTGACTATAATAAAAAAAATGTATGATTCAAAAACAGTTTCTCCTGTGTTTCTCACACATTTCGCCGAAGTTTTTCAATAATTGGCAGGAAGACAACTGCCGACACTGTGGTGAAAATCTCGGAATCATGCCATGGTTAATCCTGAGCAAATACCTTAAAACTCTGTATTACATTTTACCGGACATGCCCTGTATCTGGTTGGATGTTAGCTTCTTGAGCTAATGAACAAAATGGTGGACAATGTCAACTCTGTTATTGTCAACTCTGTTATTGTAATATTTCAGTGAATTTCTCATTCACTTTTTGAAAACTATAATAGGATAAAAAATTTGTTGCAGACATGTTATGTATCTGGTTTGAGGTTAGCATATTGAGCTATTGCACAAAGTAGTGGACAATGTCAACTCTGTTATTTTCAACTTTGTTAGTGGTTTAAATAGTTTAGTCCTTCGGCTTAGTCCCTTTATTCATCAGGAGTCGCCACAGCGGAATGAACCACCGCCAACTTATCCAGCATATGTTTTATACAGCTGACGCCCTTCCAGCTGCAATCCAGTACTGGGAAACATCCATCATTCACACACATACACTATGTCCAATTTAGCTTAACCAATTCCCCTATACCAGTCCTCTGTACTGTGGTGGAAACCAGAGCACCTGTAAGGAAACCCACGCAAACACGGGGAGAACATACAAACTCTACACAGAAATGCCAACTGACCCAGCCAGGGCTCGAACCATCGACCTTCTTGCTGTGAGGTGGCAGTGTAAACCACTGAGCCACAATGTCGCAATATTAGATTCAGTTTACTGTAAATGATACATTTGTTGTCATTCTATTCCAGGAAGAATAATGGAAAATGTCTGAAATGTATGTGCAATTTTAAAAGGAGTATATTTATTATCATTCTCTCAGTGTTGACCTTCTTGTGATGCCAACAAGTGATGTGCTGATATGTGTCCTGGCTAAAACAATACAACATCAACAAAACAATAAATAATTATTAACCAAGAAGTAGGCTAGTCACCACAGTTTGAACAATATAACATCATCAGGCAGTACTAAACCCTCCTCTACCCCCATGCCATTGACATTGTCTGTTTCCACAATTAGTTTTCATGAAGGCGATGTTTATACATTCAAAAACCCAGCTCAAAAGAGCTACTGTCTGTAACTTCAACATTCAACTAAACACATAAAATGGAGAGCAGTCTCAACAGGGAATCGCTAAAAACATTGGAAGACGATAATAGCATGGAAGAGAGAGGCCATCTTGATGAAGCTGTAGTTTCTTCTGTTCTGGAAACAGCTGGAGATGGAGATTCCTCACAACTGCCGAAAATTAGCTCCAAGTTACTGAGAATGCTGGAAAAAGCAACAAACTGGCGCCCTCCACTCGTACAAATGCAAGACAGCGATGTAGTGTTCGATGAAAACGATGAGACTGTCAGTGAAGCACCGAGAACAAAAAGCGTAAGTGACACTGGGGCTGATTAAAGCTTTAAATTAGCTAATAATGAAAATTCTGTCAAATTTATTTAGACTTTGTTTTTATTCAAACCTGTTTTTATTTCTTTTTAAACACAAAGGAAGATATTCTGAAGAATTTTGTAAGCCGCCATCCATTGACATACCTGTGTTTACTTCCTCTTAAACACAAAGGAAGATTTTCTGAAGAATGTTGTAAACCGGCATCCATTGACTTCCATAGTATTTGCTAAACGTCAATGGTTGCTTTTCTCCAACATTCTTCAGAAAATCTCATGTATTGTGTTTAACAGGAGAAATAATTTCATTAAAAGTTTAGAACCACTTGAGTGTGAAAAAAATGGTGAGGACATTTTCATTTTAGGATGAACTATCTCTTTTTATTTTCAATGGATGGTAAAGTATGGGCATGGTGTTCTGATTTTACTCTTAAGCAAAACAATAATAACTTATTAATACAGTAAACATACCTAAATTCTTCCGTGCCAACTTATAAATGCATTCAAGTTTCTGTTTCAAACCTGGACTGCAACAAAACTGTAAAGGGAGGTTGATGCATCTGAACGCTGATGTTCAATACCACCATTTTGTCTTGAACAAGGCACTTGATCCCATATATATTCAATAAAAATATCCAGTCAGAAAAATTCATGTCAAAATCCAGTTCAATGCCAGATTCAGAAGAGCTTAAATGTTTGATCTGATTATTAAAGTGATTAAGTCAAACCTTGAAAAGGGAGATCTATGTCTGAAAGGAGTTATTTAGCTTCCTTAAAGCCATTTAGTCCTAATTCAAGGTGCTAGATCCCATGTTGCTTCAACGGGAACGTTCCTAAAGCATACAGAACTGACGATGTTCTGATTATTATAAACTTTAGAATGAATTAGATGTCCATGGCAGCTGAAGTCAAGCCTTGGAATGGAACAACCATTAATCTGAGAGTTGTTAAAGTGATGGTTCACCCAAAAATATCCTCAGCATTTACTCACACTCAAGTGGTTCTAAAAGTTTATGAATTTCTTCCTTCTGTTGAACACAAAACAAGGTATTCTAAAGAGACCTGTTAGAAACAGAACTGTTCTTTCTCTGTTTTATACCAGAATTGGAGTGGGTTCAATGTTTGTTTTGGTCAATGAAGTGCATAGAAGTGCTGACGTCAAAACTTAAAAAGGAGACCAATGAGTCGGCAGGTTGTAATGATCTACTATCATTTTGCCCTTGACCAAGGCGTTTGATTTCAGGTTGTTTTAATGGAAATGTTGATTTAAAATCAGACCAGACAAGTTCCAATTTTATCTAGATTCAGAAAGAGAGTTAAAAGGGATTTTGTGCTCAGTAATTTAGAATCACTTGGATGTAAGTAAATTGTGAGGAAATGTTCATTTTTGAGTGAACTATCCTTTTAGGGGGTAAGTGGTTAGCACGGTTGCCTCACAATAAGAGGGTTTCTGGTTCGAGTCCTGGCTGGACCAGGAGGCCTTTCTGTGTGGAATTTGTTCTCCCTGTGTTTCCTTGGGCTTCCTCCAGGTGCTCAGATTTACCAAAGATATGCGCTATAGGTGAATTGAATAAACTAAATTGGCTGTAGTGTGTGAATGGGAGACTTAATGACTGTTTCCCAGTACTGACTGAAGTAAAGTGAGTATGGTCAAATATTGTTACAAATACTCAAAATTTGTCCTCTGGTATTGACCCATCCAAGTAGGAGTGGGCAGAGGGCAATAGGAAATCAAACTTAATTACACTACCTGACAAAAGTCTTGTCGTCGATCACAGTTGTAAGAGCAACCCAGTTGCAGAAGACCTATTGGAACCCGTATGGACCCAAGATTCTCATACAAATCAGTCAAGTTTGGTGAAAGAAAAATCATGGTTTGGGGTTACATTCTGTATATGGGCATGCGAGAGATCTGCAGAGTGGATGGCAACATTAACAGCCTGAGGTATCAAGACATTTGTGCTGCCCATTACATTACAAACCACAGGAGAGGGCAAATTCTTCAGCAGGATAGTGCTTCTTCTCATGCTTCAGCTTCCACATCAAAGTTCCTGAAAGCAAAGAAGGTCAAGGTGCGCAGGATGGGCCAGCCCAGTCACCAGACTGAACATTATTGAGCATGTCTGGGGTAAGATGAAGGAGGAGGCATTGAAGGCGAATTCAAGAATCTTGATAAACTCTGGGAGTCCTGCAAGAACGTTGCATAACCCATAACAGTAAAACAATAGGTGATTCATAACCCTAACCCCAACCCCAAACCCAACCTAACAGTCTACTTATAAACTAATGAGAATTAGTTGGCATGTAGATGCAATGTAACTTAAATTAAACAAACGGACCATCAAAATAAAGTTCTTTTTCCACTGCATCATGACTTTATATTCTATACTGTACATTATTTCTGTGACAAGACTGTTGTCTCAGCAAAGTCAGACCTTACTGTCCAAGACAAGTTATTACTTGTTGTTCCTAAAACTTGAATAGGCGACAAGACTTTTGTCATGTAGAGTACAAGTCCAACTCCCAAACCATTAGGCCACAACTGCCCCTAGGGTTGTACTCTCAGATCTGGGTTGCGGCAAGAAGGGTATCTTCCAGTAAAACAATAGGTGATTAATTTCACTGCAGCAACCCATGATAAAGCAGGGACTAAGCAAAAGCAAAGTGAGTGAGTAATCTTTTAATGTCTGTGATGAACTTAAAAACATGGAAACATAAAAGTGCTGAATTCATCCGTTGGAAAGATGGCTCATGAATCTGGGAGTCACCTCCATTTTGCTCTTGAAAACTTGACCCCAGGTTACACCAAGGTGACTGTAAGAAGCGAACTGATTGTGTCACTACATGAGGGGGAGGGTAAATATCAGGGTATGGTAACCTAAACATGCTGGGCTTTAACACATTAAATCTTTTAAGCACTGAAATCAATCTATTTTTACTAAAGTAAACTGAGGTAGGAAAGTGGGTACGGTTGCAAAATGGGGCAGTTGCAACAAGACTAATTCCTCCATTCAGGAATGAGCTATAGTGATGAAATTCATACTACATATTCTCAGATAGACCCTCCTTTAATCTGACAGAAATCAGCCATATGATCATTCCTTTAGTATAAAACTTTTTTTTGTTTGGTAATTTTTTTTTAATATTCAGAAAATTTCTCATATTGTCTAATTGGTTTTTGTGAAACATTATTCATTCCTATAATTTAAATCACTGTTTTCTTAGCTATAAATAGGTTATTGTATCTCCCAATTAAGCAAAGCCAGTTTAATCAGGGTTAACAGAGCTGGTACAGTTTTAAAATTCATTTAAAAGCTTGCCATATAAACAATGAATTAATTAATCAAAGAATTCTTTTTTTTAGTTTTTCAAATTAAATTATGTTGACACCATGATAAAACTTAAATTATTTTATCACGGTGTCATCGCAGTTTAATTTGAAAAAAAAAAAAGAATTCTTTAATGAATTAATTCATTTCAAAGTTCAAAGAAGTACTGGTCACCCTTTACAATAAGGTTCATTAGTTAATGTTATTTAATGCATTTACTAACATGAACAAACAATGAACAATACATTTACTACAGTATTTGTTCATGTTAATTAACATTAGTTAATGAAAATACAGTTGTTCATTGTTAGTTCATGTTAACTCACGACGCATTAACTAATGTTAACAAGCATGTACTTGGATGTTAATAATGCATTAGCAAATGTTCAATTATAATTAATAAATGCTGTACAAGTGTTGTTCATGATTAGTTCATGTTAGTAAATGCATTAACTAATGAACGGTGAGTGCCCAATAGATGTGGGTTTATTATATTAAAATTTGGGGTTTCCACAAAAAGCTGCCTCTGAGAAACTGAAGGAAAGGTAAAAAGTATTGCAACTGTCCCAACTCTCCCGTAATTTGTTTATATTACCCACTAAAGCATTGCCACAACCCAGCAAACAATTTTGTCTTTACTACACGTCTATTAGGCATCTAAACATCTAAGCTGTCAGTGAAAATCTAATAAACAAATAGCCCAAAACTAGCATAGTGGTCAAATATAATAGACAGACTTTAAATGTGTGGTCATTCATTTCTGTTTATAGTTTTGGCCTATTCTTAGAGGTCTATTAGATTTTCACTGACAGTCCAAATTTAGCCTTGTTTTAGCCAAGACGACTATGTTTAGACGTCTATTAGACATCTTTTAAAAACAAAAAAAAATGCTTGCTAGGATTACAGATACACAACTCAAAAACTTTACTGTAGTATGGTTAAAAAACAACATAATAGTTCATGTAGTGTTAGCATTAGTGTTAGCCTTGAATATGAGAGCTGCTGAGTTTCTTCTTTCCCTCTCTTTTGCCCTTGAACGAGGCACTTGACTCCAGGTTCCTCCAAGGGGACGGTTCCTTTAGTTAGCGAACAGTAAGTCATTTTGAATAAAACATACCTGCTAAATGATGCATAACGGAATAACCAGTTTTTGATCATCATTAACAGCCCTGAACAGAAACATGGGCCGAACACAGATCAGTGCACTTACAACAGCACGGTAGCAGCTAAGTGGCACTAAGCCACTATTAATAAATGACTTGTGAGAACTTTTGTGACCTCACAGACTTTAATCATTGTTGAATCACGTCACCTGAAAGAGACTTTTGAGATTTTTGTGAAGCTTTCGCTCTCACAGTGTAGGATTTCATCTGACAGTGGACCCATGCTTCTCTAGCCTGCTCATTTCACGTTATGGCACAACAATTACTGTTGTGGTTCAGCCTTTAAATGCTGATGAGGGAGCTGTCCGACGCATTTCTCAAGTGGATCAGACACCATGAGGAAAGTCTACAGCCTGGTTAGTCTAACTAAAAACAGGGAACCTAAAGATGCTGTGTTATCTCTTAACATCAAGGTATTTCTCATCTCTTAAGGTAGAAGTTGCAGTTTATATGTTTGCTTTATTTTAAAGCGGAGGTTCTCTTTCTTGTGGTATGCTTGTGTGTGTGTGTATTGTATAATTAATTTATATTAATTAACTTGCTAATATGGTTGAGCAGTCTCAGAACTAACAAACTAAATAAAAAATTCCTCATGTTCAGGCATTTCTTTATTAATTTATTTGACTTGATGTACAAGTTAGTGAGCTATTAATAGTTACTGTACAACCAGTCTCTTAGATCTCATGAGCAGTAACAGGTCAAACACTATTTTAAAATTCTTTCATTATTTAGGATAAGGTTTCTGCTATTCTGGAAAACTGCTTTAAGGTTTTGATTATATTTTCGCTGCATTTGAATTTGTACATTTTTAAATCACTGCAGTCTTTAAACTTTAAAATGTCACATTTTATTTCATGTTTTACTTGTTTTCAACTAGCAGTTTTTGAATGAAATTTGTTAAATGGACAGTTTAACCAAAACTCAAAATTCTGTTATCATTTACTCACCCTTCACTAGTCACAAACCAATATATTTTTCTGTTGAACACTAAAGAAGATATTTTGAAAAATGTTGGATACATGTAGCCACTGACTTCCATAATTTTTGTGTTTCCTACTATGGAAGTCAATGGTATTTAACATTATTCAAAATAACTCATTTTAGGTTCAACAGAACAAAACTCATAAAGGTTTGGAACCACTTGAGGGTAAGTAAACAGTGAGTGAACTTTTAGTCCAACATCATATTTTGAGTGTAAATAAAAAGTTGAAAATTATACTGAAAAATATAATTATTTCCAAGAACTACATAACAATATTTAATTGTAATACTACACTCTCAGAAAAACAGGTACACAGTGGTGCAAATAATGTTCCTTAAGGAACAGTTTTATACCTTTGTAAATGTTAAACCTTATATGGTGCACAAAAGATCTCTTATGCTACTGGTCTGTACCTTTTATGGTACAATTGAAATGAAGGTACACAATTGTTCTCACAAAAAAAGGTACATAAGTGTTGGACAATTCCTTCTTTACTACAACATCTATGAAAACAAATATTACTGGAAAGGCAATGTGATTTCATGAATAATTTCTATATTAAAACATGAATCATCATTTTAAAGCATATGTATAAAGAAACTTATACACATTAATTATTAAGTTCTACACTCTCAGAAATAAAGGTACAGGAGCTGTCTCTGGTCTAAATCTGTCCATAATGGTACTTTTAGGTACATTTGAGCACTAATATACACTTTTAAGGTACCACTGTGGACTCCTTGAGTACAATTATGTATCTTTTGAAAGGGTACTGCACCAGTGACAGCTTCTGTACCTTTATTTCTGTGTATAATACATAAACAACTGGCAAAACAAAACTCTAGGTGTTGTAAACTAAACATTTAAGGCATCTAATAAACATTTGGTAAGCATTTTCTGATAAATACAGTTTCATTATTGATATCCACACCTTTTGGCGTTTGCTTTCCACTACGCACGTGAGCTCGCTAAAGTCCTGCATATGCAAAGTGTTCATGCAGACATTTTACTATTGTTAAACTAATCAAACATTGTGCATATCTGGTTACAATACTTTCACATAATTCTATTTCTATTTTAAAATTAAATAAATTAAGTGATTAGAAAGGTCTTGTGTGAAAATTGGAGGGAAAAAAGTTTTATATTGTACATGGGAGAATGCATTTGTGTAACATTTTTGTGTAAAGTGTTATAAAATGTTTAGCAAAAAATAAATCTTTTGATTTATGTTAAATTATTTTTATTCTTTATTGTCAATGAAAAATGCGTATTCACACAAAAAGAAACTTTAAAAAAACATTGTTTAAAAATGTATGGGTCACTGGTTCGAGCCTCGGTTGGGTCAGTTGGCGTTTCTGTGTGAAGTTTGCATGTTCTCCCTGCATTCGCGTGGGTTTCCTTCGGTGCTCCGGTTTCAGGTGAATTGGGTAGGCTAAATTGTCTGTAGTGTATGAGTGTGAATGGGTGTGTATAGATGTTCCCCAGAGATTGGTTGCAGCTGCAAGGGCATCCGCTGCGTAAAACGTGTACTGGATAAGTTGATGGTTCATTCTGCTATGGCAACCCCAGATTAATAAAGGGACTAGGCCGAAAAGAAAATGAATGAATAAAAATAAATTGACACATTTTGCATATAGCAAAATGCCTTTTAATAGTCCTTGAAGGAACACATTTGACACTGTTAAGGTACTGTGTCTTGTGACTGTAGTGGTACCTTCATGGATCAGATTTGTACCTTTGATGAAGGTACAATATTGTATCTGCAGGTTTTAAAAACCATACATTTTGCTTTCCCATAGTACAAATCATGTCCTTATACAGTATGTACAAAACGCAATGGTACAAATTTGTTTCTTTGTCTTAAGGTACAATTCTGTTCCATAAAAAGGGTTTGTACCTTCTTTGGTACAACGTTGTACCATTTTTTCTGAGAGTGTACTAGCAGTTTTTGAATGAACGTTGTTAAATGAATAATTCAGCCAAAACTTAAAATTCTATTATTATTTACTCACCCTTTACTTGTCACAAACCGAGATTTTTTTCTGTTGAACACTAAAGATAAATGTTGGAAACCTGTAGCCATTGACTTTCATAATTTAGTGTTTCCTACTATGGAAGTCAATGGAATTTAACATTTTTCAAAATAACTCATTTTATGTTCAACAGTAGAAAACTTATAAAAGTTTGGAACTGCTTGAGGGTAGGTAAATAATGAGAGTAAATTTTTGGATGAACTATCCTTTTAATCCAACATTATATTTTGATTGTAAATAAAAGTCAAAAAATTACTCAAATATTCACGAGAACTACATAAAAATATTTAATTTTAATACTACACACAAATTATATGAATATATTTTCTGTATTTTCAAATATATTGAATATAAAACGTATAGAAATAAATATTTAATTCATCAATTTCTCCACAGCAAATTGAGTATCCTGAGCAAACGCGGGAATTTGACAATCGACTAACGAAGACGGGTCGCCGGTCCTTGTCACACTCTCTTTCTCATTCCTCTACAGACAGCAACAGCTCAGGTAGATGCCCAACAAATTCCATCACCTTTTTGAGCATATACACTACCGGTCAAAAGTTTGGGGTCAGGTTTCTTTTTTTTTTCATTGTTTTTTTTTAAAGGAAATAATTCAGTTCATCAAGCCAGCATTTATTAACTGTAAAAAAAAAAGTTACATAGTTAAATATGTATTTATTACTTATTGTATGTAGTTTCAAGTGAAATTATTACTCCAGTCATTATTGATTTTATTACTATTACCGTTAATAATAATAATATCAATAATAATAATAATAATAATAATAATAATAATAATAATAATAATAATAATAAAACAATAATAATTAATATTAGAGTGATTTCTTAAGGATCATGTGACTCAAGACTGGAGCAATGAAGCAGAAAATTCATTAGTAAAATCACTGGAATAAATGATTCAGTTAAATGATAAACTACTTTTGAACAGTTATTTTACAGCGCAATAAAATTACACAATTTTACAATTTGTACTGTATTTTTGATTAAATAAATTCAGCCCTGGTGAGCAGGATAAGCCTATTTTAAACATTTAAAAATCCTACTGACACCAAAACTGACAGGTAGTGTATATATTTCCAGTTTGATTTCAGTTATCTTTATCATTTAATTTCTTATTTTTCAGGTGGTTCAGATGCAGAAAACCCAGAAGACGAGGTTTCTCCTCGAGACAAGCAAAGGATGAACTCAAAAGGGAACAAGGACTTCTGCATTAAAAACATCAAGCTGGCAGATTTTGGCCGTCGACAGATAGAGCTTGCTGAGGAAGGTAGACAAGCAGTATATTTTAATACATACAGTGCTCAGCATTTATAAGTACACCCCTTACAAATCTATGTTCTAAATTCATATTTTTAATAGGAAGCTAGATAATATTATATTTGTGCATATACATTAGATTAGTCGGTACTGAAGCCAAATGTGGAGCTTATCTAACCAAATAAGTTATGATAACGGTCCAAAAACTAGTACACCAATATTTATATGTTATAGAAATATATTAAATACAAACTTTAAAAAGAGGAAAAATCAAGAGAAGCAAAACAATGGAAAAATTTAGTTGAAATTTTGTAGATTGTAATTTTTTTTTTTAATATTTAGCTTGAATTGAATTGTATTTTCTTTTAATTTCTAAATATTTTTGGTGACTAAATTATTATTTTAATAAATATATCTGTTTAATAAATCTGTTTTGTTGAAATGCACCAAAATACATTCACTGAGAAATGGATACAAATATTCATTTTCAAAATGGGGTGTACTCATTTATGCTGAGCCCTGTATAAGCAAGACATATGAATTTATTATGTGACTGAAAGAAATGTAATGTAATGTAATGTGTGTACCTTTATTTGTTGAAGAGATGACTGCACTGATGGCGTTAAGAAAAGCTGCCCAGGGTGAGAAACCATTGGCAGGGGCTAAAATAGTAGGATGTACCCACGTCACGGCCCAGACAGCTGTAAGTGTCATCTGTAATCCCATCACTGGATGTATAACTGCATAGTGTTGACAGATAGAAAAAGTCCTGTAGAAACAAAACCTGTTTTACAAGGTCAAAGAAACATAAAACCCCGACCTAAACCCTCATCAGCTCCCATACACCCCTACCTCAGGTGATTATACAACACAAATGTACTTAACGTTATAATAAGTAATAATAATAAACATTCAATTAAACATATTATTCAAGTTTAAGTATGGGGTCAATAAAATTTGGGAAATAAATTAAGATTTTGATTAGAGCAAGGACACTTGAATTGATCTCTCTGTAAAAAGTGATTGGTTTATTTAAAACAAAAACGAGTAAATGAACATGATGTACTGTATATAAATTACTTTCTGCCTCTCCTGACGCCTCTAATTTGATTTCACATTTTCTAGACTTTTTAATGATTGACATATCTACTCTGTATTTGCAAGATTCCTAGGAGAAAGATTTAGGCATTTAAATTACCAATGAGATCTGAAAAATAAATATATGGTCATAAATACATGTTCTAATAACTCAAGACATCAACTAATCCAATATAAAGTAGTACATTGGCTTCTTTATTCTAGGTTAAACTTAATAAATTCTACTCCTCCATCTCTTCTAAATGTAACCAATGTGAATCTGCAGAAGGCTCCTTAGGACCTCTTTTTTGGTCATGCCCAAAACTTTTCGAGTTTTGGAGCAAAATTTTCAGCTTCTACTCTAAGGCTTATTCTTGTGAACTCGCCCCTGATCCTGCAATCACTCATTGGTAGTGATCAATTGGTTGGTCTGACTCACTTCGTGGGTTCAGTCATCAAATTAAAAAAGCTGTCCAATATGGAATGGTGATAACTAAAAAAAATATTATTTGTCTATGGAAAAAGGCATTAAAATCACTTTTTAAATTCTGGCTTTGAGAATTGCACTTTACAATTAAAGAGACTTAGACTCAATCTTTCTGATAACATTGCTGGCTTCCAAGCAACCTGAAAACCCTTTTTTAATTATCTGTCAAATATCAAGGGTAATAATTTAAAGTTGTAACCCTGTCATTGTTTGCAAGATCACCGTATTGCCTGTGCCCACTGGCCTAGATATATATGTGTAACATTGTTGACCCATGTATAATCCTGGAGGAACTAATGTAATAATGGTTTTAAATTTTTTTTTCTCTCTTTAGTCTTTTTTTTGTTTGTTTGTTTGTTTTGTTTGCATTTCTTTTCTGTCTTTATAATTGTTGTTGCTTTTTGTATTGCTCCGTGTTGCTTTAAGGTCAAAATAAAAATATTAAATAAAAAAAATGAGTAAATCCATTGCCCTAAAAGCAACAAGTTGACTTCAATTTAAAAGGTGAGTAAACCTATTGTAACTTAAAACTGTTAAGTTGACTTAACATCATTTTTATAATTGAATGTAGGTCATTTACTTAATAATTCTAAGGCAATCAGTTTACTTTTTTAAAGTAAAATCTAGTAAAAAAAAACATCTTTTTTTCTTGTCAACAAAAAAGGCAGTGTGGTGCACCTTGCGTTTTTGGAACGTAAAGCCGTGTTCGATGTGATCGGCCTCTTACATGCTATTTCAGACTAAATATTCAGAGTAGCATGGTTAACAATATAGGGAGGTCTCACAGGTTGTCATTGTTCAAAAATGAACTAATGTGAATATCAAACCAACTTCACCTCAGTAAAGCAGCTAGGCAGAATAGCGCAATTTACTTATGTTTTTTTTGTTTAACTAAATAAATATCTACATTATCGATGCTGTAAAAGCTAGGACCCTTATGAAATTGTAAATTTAAGTGAAAATAGTCACATCAATCTTTCACCGGAAGATTTGAGTGGCTGAACGACACTTCTGTGCATATAACCCATTCATAATACAACACAATCTACATCAGCTTTGTGTGACTAAAATTGAAGAACATTAGCTGTTTAAAAGAAATACTTCAGCCATGGTGTCGTCCTTTCTCCAGCGTGCAACAGCAACTCCAATATTAATTCAGTATTTAAAAAAGTTTTGATTCAGCATGTGTTTTTACTGCTTTCTCTTGTGTGTACGTGCAAACGGTGGATCTGTCTGTTGTCGGCTGTGCAGATGTATAAATCTTCATTTGTTGACAGACAATTTGGGCTACTTATCAGAATTATGGGAATTATCAACCAGACAAATTTTAATTGGATGAACTGTTTTTAGTCTTTTGCCTCACCCAGAATATAGAAATACATTTAAAAACATTCTGATCATTTACTTTAATCCTTACATTTAAATGTGAAAAGACTTTCAACAAGCACAGCAATAAATGTTTCTGAAGACAATCACCTACTGCACCTTTAATAAAACTTTGGTCAAAATAGAATATTAGGGAGCTTTACGTGAAACGTACAGAGAACATTCTGAAAACCAAATACTGTTTACTTCTTTGGGTGAGGCATGTTGTATCTTGAAACAATAGATCACTGTTTACTGTCACTGTCAGAGACTTTTTCTAGTGTAAGGATGACATTTGAGAATTTAACTTTTAAAAGAAACATAATTGCTACACTCTTCATCAAGTTTCTTTCACAGTTCGGGGACTGTAGTGTAAAAAGTTTGATTGCAAATGCTTTCAATCAGATTAGCTATTTGATTTATTCTGCTGATTGTCAAGGCACAGCAAAGATCCTAATTTCAGAGCTGATAGACCATTGAATTACTGATTGCATAATCTCATGAATTTGTCTTTTGTGGACGGCCAGTCTTTTTGAGTGACATTGTGAAGATAACATTATTGTGAAGTAATATTCTCAAAATAACAGATTTTGAATGACCAGCGTTGGTCTTTATCTGTAAAACCTGCTGTCAAAAGGCTTCAGACACTTTAGAACAGCTCACTGTCTTACAAAGTCATTGAAAACTGAAACATAAATCGCCAGATAATACAATAATATATAAAACTTTACTGTCAGACTTGCATCTGAAATATTTCTTGCATAATAGCATGATACTCCTTGCAAAGAGACAGACATACAAAAAAAATAAATAATTTTACACGGACCTTATTCAGCTCCAAGACAGCCTGATGTACGAATGACTTTTTAAATTTCACTTTATTAAAACTTGAGACTCTAAATCAGGGGTGGGCAAACTCGGTCCTGGAGGGCCGGTGTCCTGCATAGTTTAACTTCAACTCTAATCAAACACACCTGAACATGCTAACCAGTGTCTCCAAGATCACTAATTATCTATAAGCAGGTGTGTTTGATCAGAGTTGGAGCTAAACTGTGCAGGACACCGGCCCTCCAGGACCGAGTTTGCCCACCCCTGCTCTAAATCGACGGTTAGACTTTAATGGTATAAATTCACAAATCAACACATGACTGGGGATTGAAATGATATTCCTTGCCAGACTTGTGATGCTCTTGTAATACGAACTGTGGTGTAATTTCGAAAGAAGCTTTCCTATCTTTAAACAGATTTTAATCTTTTTCATCAACTTTGTTTTTAGACTCACAGACAGACTCATATACCATACAGAATTATAATACTGCAGAACACTCATAAGTACAGACATTAAAAAAAAGATTAAGATCTTTTTCGATGCTCCAAAAGATCTAAGACGACGCAAAAAATAGATTCTTTGTTTTATCTTGTTACACACAGTATCAACATGACCTTACAATGAAACCATGTTGCCTATTAATACGTCCAAATACTTATATTTGTCTACCTGTCTGATGTTTACATGATGTATAACAACAGGGTTTGTCGATACATCAGACGTTGTGAACCTGAACACAATTTCCTCTGCTTTTTCTAGGTTAATCACAAGAGCATTTTTGCCACACCACTCCACAAGATTATTCACACCTTGCTGATGCAATCCCGTAACTTCTACCTTGCTCAGTAAAGTTGTTAATAGTGGATCAGCTGCATACTTTAAGATGAATTGATTAGATCTGTCGGCACAGCAGTCGTTTGTGTACCCAATCAAAAGCATAGCAGAACATACACAACCTTGGGGTGCCCCAGCATTTGTTTATTGCAATTGACAAAGCCGTATTCGGTTTAAAACATGCCACCTAATCAGATAAGGATTTACTTACAACTTAATAAGTTTAGATACTAGAATATCGTCACTAATTGTAGTGCTGAGCGAAAATCTAGAAAAAAAGCCCTTACATAAGTATTTGGTATATCTGAATGTTTAGAAACAATGTGCACCAAAAATGCCACTGCATCCTCCGTACTACAGCCTTGCCTATAAGCAAATTAACACGGATCAAGTTTTTGCTTTATAGTGCTTGCTGACCAGATGTTTAAGTAGAATTATCTCTAAGCACAGAAGTAAAAGGTCTACAGTTTTTAACGCTGGGTAGAGGTTTTATATAAGAAATCTTCCATAACTTAAGAACAGTCTGCTTGTCTATACATTCCTGAAAAATTGATTGCCACACCGGTGCTAACTGATAGGCACAACTTTTCAGGATACAAGGATTACACACCGCCGCTTCTCTCACATTTGTGGACTGAAACATTTTTCTAAGTTCATCAACATCAATAACAGTCCTTTCCGAGAAGGAGGGAACAACTGTGCTGAGTAAATCATTATAATTAACACCGGTATCATTCATCTCAAATCTTGAAAAATAACTATTTAATTTATTAGCATAACTAATTTGATTATCTGTCATGATTTCTTTGTTAATCCTGCCATTGTCTTTGAAATATTCCACACCTTCTTCTTATTATTAAACAAATACAAATTAGTTGTTAACTACTTCACAATACTATCGAAGGACTTGCTCTTCAGTGTTTAAACTGACTGACACAGTTTTAATTTACTAGAACTTCTATGTTAAGCTGCTTTGACACAATCTACATTACAAAAGTGCTATAGAAATAAACATGAATTGAATATTACTGATTTTGTGTAGGTAACCTTCGCCACTAGAAGGTACGTATTCACAACAAACAAAGATGTAGATTGATGATGGCGTAACTCATAGACTGTAAAAAATAGTTTTAATTAAACTAATGCAGTTTGGCTTTATTTATTTTCATCAACAGGTGCTGTTTGAGACTCTGGCAGTGTTAGGGGCTCAGTGCCGGTGGGCAGCCTGCAATATTTACTCCACTCAGAATGAGGTGGCAGCAGCTTTAGCAGAGCGAGGTAAAATAAAGGTTACTCTAATTGTTAGATGATCATTTATAGGCTGGTTTCAGATCGACTCAATCCCATCTTGAAGAAATATAGAAATATAATACAAGGAAATAACATATATGACATACAACTTATCTCATATAGAAAATATGTCATTTATACAACATATATTTCAAAATATTTAAAAAATGGCCACTTATATTTTACAACCATTTGAATGAGTCACAAATGTAATTCATATTTCTATTTTTCCAAATGAAAGTGAGAGAAATTTATTTACAATTTAATTAAATATTTTTTTATTTCACTATTTTATATTTCTTGGAAAACCATTAAATGTTTTTTGTTGTTGTTTGTTTTACATACAAGCAGTGATTTTTCTACCTTTTCTTAATCTGTCTTGTTCTCTGCTCTTCATGACAGACTTTCCAGTGTTTGCATGGAAAGGAGAATCAGAGGATGACTTCTGGTGGTGTATTGATCGCTGTGTAAATGTTGAGGGCTGGGAGCCAAACATGGTACCTTCAGTGGTGTCCTCTTGTCTCTTTGAACCTGTAAACAGAATTTGATTAATATCATTTTGTGCATGTGTAGATCCTTGATGATGGAGGAGACATGACACACTGGATATACAAGAAATATCCTCACGTTTTCAAGAAAGTCAAGGGCATTGTTGAAGAAAGCATCACTGGCATTCACAGGTTGAGTTGTGCTCTATAATCCTTAACATATTTTGGTTAAAAATGAGACAAACTTGAACAGTTGGAATAAACCATTCAATGTGGTTATGTCATGGGCCCATCAACATAGCCTGCTTGTTATCAAACTATTTCATAACTGTAACAAGGGGCAGTTTAACCATGACTTAATGTCAAAACAGCTATCATAACATTATTTATCAATATGTGACTTTTTTTGGATTCTCGGAAGCTATAGAACTTAAAAATGTATAACAGAAAATACATTGGGACCATTGTTTTTGTTTACATCCCTCAAAATGGTCTATAGATAATTTGACTGTATTGACACTAGGGTGTTTGCGTACTGAAATGTTATTTTCTTTTGTGACCCTATATTAGGCTTCATCACCTCTCCAAAGCTGGAAAGTTATGTGTACCAGCCATAAATGTGAATGACTCTGTCACCAAACAGAAGTTTGACAACTTGTACTGCTGCAGGGAGTCCATTTTGGATAGGTAGGATGATACAAGTACTGTATGTATCTCTAAATTAATACTAATTTTAAAAATAAAACCTACCTTCTGTGTCAATCCTGTTCCCTCAGCCTTAAAAAGACTGCTGACATCATGTTTGGAGGAAAACAAGTGGTTGTGTGTGGATACGGAGAAGTAAGTTAATTAATTTTGGTTTCTACTGTCAACAACATGCCACCCGAGAACAATGTACGTCGTTGCATTAGCTTAGCATTAGCCTCTGTTTTGTGTGTGTAAATGTAAATATTGGTGCCTGCAGGTGGGAAAAGGCTGTTCTGCTGCTCTGAAAGCAATGGGATCTATTGTGTACGTCACTGAAATTGACCCCATATGTGCTCTGCAAGCATGGTAAGGCAGAAAGAAGTATACTGAAAGTTAGTATGACGTTAAATCAGCATCACACCTAACACTCTATTATATTTTGACTAGCATGGATGGCTTTCGATTGGCCAAACTTATTGATGTTGTAAGACAAGTGGACATGGTCATCACCTGTACAGGCGAGTAGTAAATAAAAAACACTATACTATTAATCATTCTTTGTTATTTACTTTGGGAACTTAATCTACACAGGCAATAAAAACGTTGTTGTGCGGGAACACATGGATGTAATGAAGAATGGTTGCGTTGTCTGCAATATGGGGCGCTCCAATACAGAAATCGATGTTGTAAGTGGTAGCGTGACCCACAGTCATTGACAAAGATTGATTGTCATTGAACGGTTTGTGATTTTGGTAATTCTGGACTACATTTTGTATTTTCAGAATGGTCTGAAAACTCCTGAGTTAACATGGCAGCATGTAAGAGCACAAGTGGATCACATTATCTGGCCTGAAGGAAAGAGAATAATACTTCTGGCAGAGGTGAGTGAAAACAGTAGTAGTATGACAGTAAGCTGTTTCCAGGGAATGTGCGAGTTTTATTTAATTTAATTAGTCATTAATTAGATGCTGCTGGAACATAACTAGAAGAACATCAAAGACACAAATGAGTGTTATCAAAACTAGAGTCATTATTTACTCACCTTGGTGTTGTTTCAATGCTGTATGCATTTCTTTGGTTTTCATATCACACAAAAAAAGAAATATAATGTTCTGCTCATGGTTGTCCTTTAAATAGGAAATCAAATAGTGAAAGCATCCAACATAAGCTAAAAAAAATATTACTTAGAGTTTGAGTAAAAAGTAGACCTTTTAAAAGTACTCAAAAGTAGTGAGTAGTGAATGTTACGATCCCACATGTAATTTGTGGATGTGTGAAAACGTAACATTCTGTAGTGCATTTAGTTATTGCCCAGCAGGCGCACACAATGTCATAAGATATTAATATTAGGTTAGATTTAGATTTTGTGATGTCAGGTGACCAAAATTCAATGTCTACCCAGCGTCTAAGGATAATGTTATTTTGACGTCCAATAACGATGTCAAATGACATTGACATTTGGTTGATATAAGTTGTATTAGAAAGTCCAACGTCGAGCCGACATCTTAAAACAACATCCTATTGACGACAAATACTGACATTTATTCATCAGGTATGGCAACCAAAATCCAACATCTGATAGATGTCATATTGGTAACAGCCACACAATGTCAAGCTGTAACATTATTAGATGTTATTTGGTTGATTTTAGATTGGATGTTAGATATTGACTTCGGCCTGATGTTGATTTTTGACTTCAACCTGATTTTTATGTCCAAACAAAATGCAACATTCCCACGCCGTTGGGGTACAATGTCAATCTAACGTCATGTTGTCATCCTGTGCCTGTTGGGCCATTTCGGTTATAAAACAGTAAACATCCGTCATCTTCTCATCAGTGACATGCATTTAAACAGTCTCTGGGTCAATGCGTGTAAAGATTTTGGACATCCTCTTTGACACTTTTATTGCTATTAAATAGTTTGCTGCAATTATAAATCGCATATGTCTTAAACAGAAATTGAAGGACTGATTTTTCTAATCCCCATAGACAAGAAAAAACAAAGTAGTTACAGCAGGTTGAAAGAAAGTAGTGTAGTTAAGTACCAATACTGCACTAAAAAATGTACTTAAAGGAAAGTAAAAGTTCACATTTTTAAAACTACTTGGTAAATTATAATTTCTGAGAAAAACTACTCGATTACAGTAATTTGGGTATTTGTAATTTGTTAATTTACACCATTGCCTTCATGAGCCCAAAAAATCAGAGTTTGGTGAAACTAAACCTGAGCTTACCTGGGTGAACATGCCTCTGGAAAACAGTCCTGTTTGAATGGCTAAAATGGATGTAACTCCATCTTATACTTTTTTCTTTCTGGCATGTACTGACTTTATTAGCCACAGTCAAACATGCTACAGTAGGTGGGTTAATAGTATGAGTTAATAAGGCTGGGTTAATAAGGCTGGTTTTATATTTTTCCATAATACACTATCTGTTCAATTTCTTACATTTGAAGAGTAAAGGCCAATTTATAACTTAGTAAAGTCCATGAAGTAGGTCTGGCATAAATTATACATTTATCTGACCACAGGAGTTCCAACTCAGTGAAGAAAGTACATTGTTTATGCAGTTAAGCACAAAGAAAAACAATCAAGGTCAAGATTTTCGAATACATTAAATTTAGCTTTGTTTTTGACCAAATACTACAATTTACACTCAGAAGGTTTGGAAAATATGGTATGTATATCATGAGAATAATCTTTGATAGTTTTTACTCCTTCCAAAAAAGCATTTCATGCTAATAAAGTCGCTAAACAAATTTAGATTTAGAAATGTCTCATTTTCCGGTCCATACGCATTGGAAAAATAACAGCATGACTACATAATGGCTGATATATAAATACATATACGTATTTTTAAACTATCCCTTAAAAAGAATATGATAACAAATACCAATTTGCAATATCAAGCAGCAGATAGGCTGTTTTTGTACATCTAAAAGAACTGGAAATGGATGACCTCAAAATCCTTAAAAAATGGCTGTGCTTGCCCTTACAACATTAAAGAAAAGGTGGATAATGCTCATACGTCAAGACAGGCATGTTCCTGGAACAACAAAGGATCTAGAAATATGTTTTACTTGAGTAAAATAATTTTAGGCTATAATATACAAGCTTATTGGTCATTAAGGTTAATGGAAAAGTAACCGTTTTACTCCATTTGATTCCAGGGCCGTGTCCTTAATTTAAGTTCCTCCACTGTGCCCATATACGTTCTTTCCATCACAGCCACAACACAGGTATGGACTCATGCATAAATCTAAATGAGTTGTTTTAGGTTGTTAGCCTAAAGGCTGAAGTTCTTCACTATTACTTTGCCTAACCATCAAAAACTTCTCAACATTTAGTAAAACACAATGGAAATGGAAAACACGACAGCCTAAAGCTATTATTGGGTTGTGTGTATACTGGCTGTCTTTTCAAATTCGTTTGTGTGCTTCATTTTCTGCATACTTTCTTGATAGGCTTTGGCATTGATTGAGCTCTTCAATGCTCCTGAGGGCCGTTACAAGCAAGATGTCTACCTTCTTCCCAAGAAACTGGGTAAGAATCAAAATCAGGGTTTCTACTCTAAACCCAAACCAAATTCCCTGACTTTTACCTGATTTTTAATGACTAAATAACTCAATTTCCATGACTTTAAATAACAGACAGCTGTTTTGCAATTCTGGGATCACTGAATTTAAAACACTTTGATTGACATTCTCCTTTTGTATCAGAGGGGGAAAACCCTGCACATTAGTGATGATCTCTTGGTAACACTTGTTAATGTTAACTTGTTAATGTACCTTAAATTCAACTAACAGACCATCAAAATAAAGAGTGACCGATCTCTCCCACATTAACATAAACAGCCCTGAGTGGGAAGCAGCCATTCGCCATTAGAGTTTTCACATGCTGAAGAAAATATCAGCAACTAAGAGTTTTAGGATGCACAAATAAACACTGTAGTCTCCATATTGTCTTGTTCTTTTTACATTTTCTGATTATAACACAGATAATATTAGGCCTGTTTTGAATTTGCTGCTATGGTGATGCAGGTGGTTGTAGCTCCACCCCCTTTTGAAAAGAGCTCATTTGAATTGAAGGAAGCAGCCTCCAAAATGGCACAATTTGGACCAAAGCATAAAAGAGGCTGTTTCAAGAAGATATAAAACATTATTTGTGAGGTATTTCTGAGCAGAAACTTTCATTCACACTCTAGGCACGTCAGAGACTTATTTTACATATTGTAAAAAGGGGAACAATAGGTCCCCCTTTAATGTAAAATTATGCAAATAGAACAAAATTTAATGAAGCTTGACATTTTTTTTTATTGGTGCAAATATCATTTGGTCATTCTATGCCATTTGCACTGTAAATAACATGATTTTTGCCTATAGAAAGTTTTAGTAGGCTTTATATGGTTAAAAGGTAACACTTTCTCTCTTTGTTTCTCTCAGTGTTCCCTTTAAATAAATGACAGAGACCAATGGTTCTTGAAGTCAAAAAATGATGAATTAAGGTGTGAATTTGTGTATATTTTAAAATTTTAAGAAAATCCACAGCAGAAAATTGATTATTGATTTTTGGCTGTAATAATCTAAAGAAAATTATTCTAATGTAATATAAAGTAATTTATATGAAGGAAAAGCTAAATTTTAAATAAACAAAAATACCTCATATTCCTTGACTTTGGCTAAACATATATAAAATTGCCTGACTTTTGTTGTCTGGAATAGACTTGAAAATTCCAGGATATTTCAGATATTCCATACCCCGTGTCATGTCAGAATTCAGTGTTGTTCATCCATATTTAGCTAAATACTAAATTACATTTAAATGAAAATGACATCACAAACTGACTCAATACTTTTTCTTCCAGACGAGTATGTTGCAAGTTTGCACCTTCAGACCTTTGATGCTCACCTGACTGAACTCACCGATGATCAAGCCAAATACATGGGCTTGAGCAAAAACGGCCCCTTCAAACCAAATTACTACAGGTGATAAAAGCACATATAGTTGATCTTATATTACAGCATTTTTATATGAATGTGAAACAACCTGCGTTGTGTTTTCTGTTTTTAGATATTAGGATCATTGAGAAGTCTCAGTGTAACCCATCATCAGATTTAGGGGTTTTTAAAGCCACTAGATTTGACTTGCCGAGGACTTCATTCATCCTGCTCTTCAACAACACATGAAATTAGCTTGAACAATAATGCAGCGAGTACTTTGATGTCAAAACGACATCACACTGACATTTGTCGAAAAACATGATGAAAAATATTGATCATTTGATGTCAATACATTGACATATATTTGACATTCACACATTGATGCATTATTGACAACAACAATAACTACACAAAAAGACAAAAAATTAACCCTTTACTGCACGCATTATGATAAATCTATCATAAATAAAAAAATATTTGACAGTTTTCTTTTCTTAAAATGGTTTAACTTGAAGTGCTGAAAAAAAATGTGAAAAAAAGAAGCTTTTTAAGGTACTTCATGACATGCTGCCATATGGCAACAACGTCCAATAGTGGATCTAATTTATACATTTCTAGTTTAGAATTTTCCTTATAAATAATACTTTTTTTTTGTTTGAAATGATTTAATTTGTGTTGCAGTATTATAAGCTTTAACACAGAACTTATAAATGACACCTTATACATACTTTCCAACAACTGATATTCCAACAGCTTTCATTTATACCATTCTTTTTTTGCTGAATATTATTGAAAACAAACATAATATTGTATTATCATGTATACAACATACAGTAAATATGCATATTTTCTCCAGTAAAAATTATAACTATATAAATGTATAATTATAATGTTGCTATTAGCTAACAATGTTTATATATTTTACTTTATACTATACTATGCCTGTCTTATATCCCTCTGAGCTAACTTACCTGAACTGTTTGCATCACTGCTCTTATCAAATGTCTAATCTGCATCATTATCATGGTCACTAAAATCCATATCATCCTCACTTTCATCTGCAGGAAGAGCCAGTTCTGTCCTTTTTTTCTTATAGAATATGGTGGTGCTCACTAATACACTGTTCCCTGTACACTGTAAAACCCAACAGTCAACTTTATCAAATGAAATGAGTGTAGTCTACTCAAAAATGACTGAAAGTTAATTCTACTCTTTTAAAAAGGTTTGATCTCAGCTTTGAAGGTAAGAAGTTAATTAAATACCTCATTACTTTAATATAAATGGAGTAAGTTCACAGTACTCATGTAGATAAGTTTTTTTTTTAACTCAAATAGATTATAGCAATTGGTTTCCTCAAACGGTTTGAGTTGCCTTAACTTATTGGGTTTTACAGTTGGTTCGAGTTTTCTTTATTTATTGGGTTTTGCTGTGCACAAATTGTTTCATTTTCTCAAATGGATTAAGTTGACAGTACTCATTAGCATTAGTTTTTGAACTTAAATGGTTTGTTGCAATCGGTTTTCTCAAATGGTTTGAGTTACCTTAACTTTTGGGGTTTTACAGTGTATTTATATCTAATCAAAAGTATTGCCAGTAAAATTAGATTTTATCCATGATGTAAATGCCATTATCATATGACTAATCAACATTATATTACTATGTTGTTATTGTTACAACTTAAAACATCACAGCTGATCTTGCTAGCTTGCTAAGTTATTGCAATATTGCGCTATTGGACAGTGTTGCCATTTGGCAACACAAACATTTGATAAAAACTTTTTTGAGTTGTGAATATGTCATCATAACTTACTGGAGGTGATGTTTCAGATTTTTTGGGGGGGATCTGACATGCTTTGTTTTTATTGATGTTTTCATTTGCATTCAGCAATTACTCACAATAAACGCCATTTTGTCAGAAATCGCCATAGAAAAACACTGCATGTCATGTGATTTAACCAAAACACATCATTGGCTAAAAGGTCTTCCCTTTCCAACAACAAAAAATAAATTAGAACGATGGGCTTAAAGAAACAGTGGCAGGGAAATTAATTATATATGTTCTTTTTAAATGTCTTTAAAACTAAAACTTTTTTCCTCTTTGAAAACAATATATTTTATTTTTTGAAAGATTTATAATATATTGGAGCAGTAAACATGTCAGGCTAAATAATTCAAATGAATCATTGACTTCTGCTGTGTTCATTTGTTTAAAAAAACTGATTTCTTTACAAATTAAAACAGCATCTTTGGATATCTTTTCTGCTGAAGATACTGTTGTCGTAAAAAACAAACAAAAAACGTAAATAAAAACTCTTATACATACCTTAGGAACGGTATTACAGAAAATTTTGGTGGTTTTAAAACCTTGACTTTTTCAAACAGCGGTATACCTTGAAAACAGTTATCATCCTATGCCTAGACATAAATGATACTGTAACCTACTGAGTCGCAGACTTCTTTTAATCATATCACACAAATGTCACAAGATGGTGTGATAGCTTAGAACGTTTAGTGCATGTCATAGTCAAGATTGTGAATTAAAAATGTTATTGAAAACTTGTTAATAAAAAATCTAATGTCAAATAGTATGCAGATTCAAATGTTAGCATTGGTAAATATTCTATTAGTCAAACGTGACCGGTAAGAGAGCAGGCATTTTTTGATGTTCAAATAGTTCTTATAGTTACTGTATAATGCATTTATACAATTTGTGCAGTAAAAGACATACAAGTTTTATGTACACCAGCTAAAACCTTGGTCACTTTATTTTGATAGTCTGTTTGTTGAAATTAAGTTACATTGCATCTTCTGTACATGCCAACTAATTCTCATTAGATTATGACTGTTAGGTTGGGGTTAGGGTTAGTCCAAGTTGACATGTACTTTCAAAGTTTCTTATAGTCAGTTAAATGTCTGTTGAAGAAGCAGTATCAACAGATATTAAGCAGACAGTCTACCAATACTCAAATCCATCAAAATAAAGTGTTCCAAAAACCTTTTGTGTCATGGTTCTTATAATGTTTTTAGCTGTCATTTACACTGGTGTGTTTTTGTTTTTAAATGTAGAAGATTTGTTAAAGTTAGATCTGCTGTCCACACTACTTCGACATCTTCGACCCAAGAAAACATTTTGAAAATTCTGAAGACCTCATTATTGTTTAGAAATGTCATTTTCATTTTAATATAAACATACTGCATTCCATGCGGAAGATCCCTATGCTTTAATCTCTTCAAGGGGTTTACCTTCTAGAGTGACTCCTTGACAGATTTGAATGAATGAACAGTGTAGGGGTCCAAAGAAAAGTTTCTGTTTGGAGCACACTTCTGCATCATCTTAACAAGACGATCAAGGAGGAGCACTTTCTTCGTTGCTCTTTTTGTCTGCTAGTTGGCCAGTAAAGCAATCTTAATATGATAAGTACATTGTTTAAGCTCTGACTTTATTCATTTATTTATTAACTGTATTTATTAACTAAGTTTGTATTCATAACTTTATTTATACACATTTCAGTGGTTACCTATAGAAAAATACTATACATAAATTTATAGGTAAAACCAAACAGTTCCCTGTGGATTTGCATGTGTGCCTGACGTGTAGTTTTGAGAACTTTAATTTGGAATGACACTTTAATGTGGTGGTCATGTTTGTTTTCACTCTTCAGAGGGTGATAGGTGCCAGTTGGAACGTACTGGCAGACTTTTAAAAATGGAGATGTGGCTATTCGTAATAATCATCATTTTCTTTTTTGGTGCTTTTTTTAGCTGGTTTGGCAAACCAACATAAAAGGAGCATTACACCACCTGCTGAAACTACATTACTATATTTTTCAATAGTTCTTGTCTTTTTAAGATATTTCAGAAATTCAAGTTTTTTCCCCAGATTACATTTGTCAATTTCCCAATAGTGTTTTGAGTCAATTTATGATATCCCGTGAATTTCCCCCAAAAAATTATGATTCATTGAAATTTATACACAATCTCTCTCTGATTAATTACACAACCAGGAGACGGCAAGTACAAATGGCAGCAAAATATGTGCATACCCAGTGAGCATGAAAGGTCATTATTCATTTTAAGCTGTATTGTGTGGACAGAGATCTTTTTTAATGCAGTGAAACACCAGTCTGAGGAGCATTTTCGAAACATAACCAAACTTGCGTAAACGTCTTACTTTGCTTTTAGTTAATTATTCAATGCTATAAAAAATGGAGTGAGGTGTCTTGATTGTGTGATTTTGGTCTGTGGGGGTATGGGTGGGATTTTAATGCTGCATCTTCCACTCATGATCACTACTGTGTACATTTATGCTCAAAATCTAAAGGATTTTACCAGCCAGGCTGGAACAATTTACCTTCACCTGCCTACAGTAGAAGGAAGTGGAAACACATAAAATCATTTTTGTTGTCTGTGTTGTGTATGCAGAAAAATGGAAGTACACTGACTTGATCTTTGTATGTACAACAGAATCTTAATTGTCACAACATAAAATATGCAACAAAATGAACAACAATTTACTAGTTACTACTTACTACATTACTTCATTCTCTAATAAATGACTGTTTCTACTACGGTCAACATAACATGGCACAGAGCATTATTTCCAAGACCCTAAACTAGAATATTGGAGGGAAAAGGCTTGTTACACTTCACCTTAAAGTCAGCATTAACCAGAATCCAGATAGCAAAATTTAACCTCTGGGCCATAATCTGGCATATGTTCCGGCCCACAACCAGCACACACACTGGAAACTGACACATACATTTAGATGGGCCCCAGATCTGGCCCACTCCCTGTTAAAATAATGAAGAAAAGATAAGTAAAATAGTCTTATTTCAAAGAAAAACTAGATTATATCGCTCACCCCATTGTCAGATTATTTTGCTTGTCCTTTTGATTATTTTTTTTCTTTTTTAAAGATTTCCCAAATGATGTTTAACAGAGCAAGGACATTTTTACATTGAGTATGTCTGATAATTGTTTTTCTTCTGGAGAAAGTCTTATTTGCTTTATTCTGGCTAGAATAAAAGCAGTTTTTAATTTCAACTGTCTACAGAACAAACCATCATTATACAATAACTTGTCTAATTACCCTAACCTGCCTAGTTAACCTAATTAACCTAGTTAAGCCTTTAAATGTCACTTTAAACTGTATAGAAGTGTCTTGAAAAATATCTAGTAAAATATTATTTACTTTCATCATGGCGAAGATAAAATAAATCAGTTATTAGAAATGAGTTATCAACACTATTATGTTTAAAAACGTGCTGAAAAAATCTCTTCATTAAACAGAAATTTGGATAAAAAATAAATAGGAGGGCTAATAATTCAGGGGGGCTATAATTCTGACTTAAACTATATGTATTTTTTTGGGCGGGGGGGGGGGGGGTTGCATTTTTTTTGCAGTGAAGGTGTGATTGAGTATCATTCCCTCATAGCAAAGTATCAGTAAGAGGGTCATGGTTAAGAATATTGTGGCTGAAGCCTTCAAACTGACATTAAAGGAGAATGACCACCAGTCCAAACATGGAAGCAAACGGACAGACTTTGATTAATGATAAACAAAACAAACATTTTTTTAGTGCATTAACTTGCACTTGGACTAATCGTTCACCTTATTCATAAAGAATAACAATCTATTCTACAAAGACGATCTTCTAGCCTTCATAAAAATTCCTCAGTGTTCCTCTAGATGGAGGTACAGTTGATACACAAGGAGGAAGTGAGTTTGGCTTTGGGCAAACAAGGCAAATAAAAACAGGGAAGTTTCCTTGCATGACCTTTGCTTTCTTACAGCTGTACTGTAGCTTTAAAGTTTTCCATTCCGCGGTTTTCATGCACCAAGTTTCCTGTTCTGTTACAAAGTAAAAGTCTCTTTCAAATAAAGGTGACAGTTTTATTTTACAAGGAAATGCTTTAATAAAGGGTCCAAAAAATGTTTGGTGACTTAAGAGAAAATGCATCTAACTGAAAATATGTCATTTTTTATTTAAAAATGTTCAGAACAAAATCTTTATTGTTACAAATTCATTTAGTTATAAAAGCTGAATCAGAAATATTACTATAAAATGACTAAACTGTATCAAAATCTACATATTAATTACTATTAACATTACTATTACTATTCATTCATTCATTTTCGTCCGGCTTAGTCCCTTATTTGTGAGGGGTTGCCACAGCAGTATGAACCACCAACTATTCCAGCATATATTACGCAGCGTATGCTCCTTCAGTACCCAAACACACTCATTCACACACACACACACACACACACACACACACACACACACACACACACACACACACACACACACACACACACACACACATACATATACACTACGGCCAATTTAGTTTTTTGGACTGTGAAACCGGAGCACCCGGAGGAAACCCACAACAACACGGGGAGAACATGTAAACTCCACACAGAAATGCCAACTCATCCAGCCAGGACTTGAACCCGCGACCCTTGAGCCACCGAGCCACCCATACTATTACTATAATAATAGTAAAATTACCATTTGAGCTTTCAATTTTTTTCCCTTTGCTTTCAAACATTAAACTATAGGGTTTTTAGTGTGTATCAACATTTAGAACTTGGAGAAGACACTCAAAACATTGTTTCACACATTTATGTACAATTTAGTCTTTAGCATTACATTCTCAGGCAATTTAACATTCAAATGAATTCTAAAATGTAACTGGTCAACAGATGGGTTTTTACTTGCATTTGGGGCTTGGTGAGTTCATTTTAAGCCCTGCTTATATAGCTGTAGAGAAATTATAAATATACAAATGACCACAAATTAAGCCTTCTTCTTTTAACATATGCTGAATTTAGCATGAGCACTGCTAAATAGATTAAAACAAGGGTGCCCAAACTCGGTCCTGGAGGGCCAGTGTCCTGGAGAGTTTAGCTCCAATCCTAATCAAACACACCTGAACCAGCTAATCAAGCTCTTACTACATATGCTAAAACCTTCCTGACAGATGTGCTGAAGCAAATTGGATCTAAACTCAGCAGGACACCAGCCCTCCAGGAGTTTGAACACCCCTGGATTAAAATTTTCAATATTTCCTTAACCTAAAAGAAATCTGAGGCATTTCTCAAAATACCATCTGTTGTGTTCCAAGCAGTTGCTGCTTCAGAAGAACTACCTAGAGACACACTCTTTTTCTTTCCATATGCACCAGACACCTTCTTATGAACGTTCATTGTGCACTTCTAATTGTATATTATGGAGATGAGTGGGTTTATGCTTATCTGTGTGTATCTATGCATGTGTATGAATGTTTATGTGTATGTGTATGTATATCTGTATATATAAATACACAACAAACTGCTAAACTAACTTAGACTTGTCTTGGAATCTATATCCTGCTGTTCTCCGGTGATTTGAAGTGTTTCTTTTATCATCATTTATTGGTAGCTTTGGATAAAAGTGTCTGCTAAATGAATGTAATATCTAAAAATGTGGAAAAATGTAAGCTGTGAATGATGACGGAACTTTCATTTTTGGGTAAACTATCCTTTTAGACATTATTGTGTGCACATGACAATGTTATTTTGTTTGAAGTGTGCCTGAAACATAATTTTTCATGGCTCCCCTGAGCTCAGACTGCATAGCTCGAGTTGTTTCTGTCCTAAATATAGAGTTGGCTTTTGCCTACAATGTCAAATGTAACTCGACTCCATAAGTTAAGTCACAGCACGTCAGTTGCTGGCCGAGCAGCTGAGTTCCTCTCACTCTCTTCCACATTGCCCGATGGAGTCAGTGGGAGCGCTGGGAAGCCCCATTGGGGGAAGCTCCAACTTACTCAGTTTGCCGGCTCCCTGCCCTTGGGAAGAGGATGAAGAGTCGCTGGGATTGGATGGAATTAAACCTAAATCTTCACCCATACCGAGACGACGAAGCTCTTCGTCCTCTGATGACTCCCTGCCTCCCCCTTCCAGCAGCAGAAGAGTGTCCTTTGCTGACGCCTTTGGTTTGAGTCTTGTTTCAGTAAAGCAGTTTGATGCTTGGGGAGCAACTCCACCATCAGGCCCTCCGGAAAGCGACTTGAACGAAGATAAGGAGTACTATATGGTCCCTCTTTTCACTCTTTCACAAACTTCTGAGGAGTTAGAGCTGCGGGTTCACGAGCAGAAGATAGAACTGGAAAGTTTAGAGTTGCTTTCTGGGACCACAACTCTCAGAGGGATCATCCGTGTGCTGAATGTGTGTTTTGATAAGATGGTCTTTGTTCGTACTTCTTTGGATTCCTGGAGAAGTCATTTCGATCTGCTGGCTGAGTACGCATCTGGGTCGAACAATGGCGAGATGGATTGTTTCTCCTTCAAGCTCACACTGGTACCCCCGTTTGGAGAAGAAGGCGCGAGGGTTGACTTTTGTTTGAGATATGAAACGTCTGTAGGCACTTTTTGGGCAAACAACAGTGAAAAGAACTATTCTTTGTTTTGTTGTGAGAAAATAAAGGAGAAGGCCCAAAATGAGAGTGAAAACCGAAGAAAAAGTTGTCTGAAAATAACCAGGTGAGCGGTTGTCTACACATTTGTTGCAAATAGTCAGGATTCAGGATATTCATATAATTGTAAATATAAATAGAATTAAAAGTTAACCATAATTTTAAAAATATAATGACAAATTGTGAGTTAAGGAACGAGTTCATGGGTATAATACATTAGAGAACAAAATACAAGCTGGTTTATTTTTTGATAATTTTTCAGCACAAATTCATCAGCTTCAACCTCTACGACAACAAATAAAGAAGAGCTTCCTGGTAATTTAACTCCTCAAAACTAGAAGTGGAAACACTACAAATATATATATATATATATATATATATATATATATATATATATATATATATATATATATATATATATATATATATATAAACATGTTGTTGTTGTTGTTCTTTTCAGTTGTAAACCTAAATGATGTAAAGGCAACTGATCCAGAGCCTGTAAGTGAAAACTCTGAGAAACGTGAAAACGAAAGCAAGGAACTAGTGGTGAGTTTTACAATCTTATATTTAACCGTATTAATTTAACTGTGTTTTAATTAAACAATGTATTTCAGTATAAATTCACATAGGCAAAGCAAGGATGAGCAGATATTGATATAGCTATGCAAATAAAAGTGGTGTGACACAGGCAGCTCCTTCTGAATGTCCTGTGCTCGCTGATGTTTTGACATGTATTAGTGTAACATTATGTACTGTCCTAAACAAGACACTTGATAGGTCAGGCTGTTCAGGGTCACTCTGAGACCTTTAAGTTAAAGGAACACACCACTTTTAAAGAAATAGGTTCAATTTACAACTTCCCTACAGTTAAACTGTTAAGTTTTACCATTTTTTAATAATTTCAGATGATCTCTGTGTCTGACAGAAATTATTGTAGCTTAGCTTAGCATTGAATCAGATTAGATCAATAGCAACTTAGGTTCATTCTGAAAACAGAGCCCTTTATACATTTCTGGAGATCGTGAATTAAGTATTCAGAAGTACGTATGCCTGCATTTCATCTTAAAACGAACGCTACGCGGCGGTATGAAGCCGTTCCTTTTTGCACTAGCAGCTGACCACTTACCTCCATATGGACGGCTTTCCTGCTGTTACCAGTTTGTCTAATGGCTCGCAGCGTATGCTGGCAGATTTGAGACATTGAAAAGAGTTGACCGCGAGGATGGTGTTTGAGTCCATTGAAGAACGGTTCCAGAAAGCAGGTAAGACAAAAACAAAAGCTGAAAAATAAAAATTTGAGATTTCATAAAGTGTACACAGTGGCCTCTGGTGGATTCCTAAAAACAAAAACACAGGTCCTGGGACGTATTTGCCGCTCTTTAGAAATATTTATAGGGCTACGTTTTCAGAATGAGCCTGGGTTGACCAATAGCATCTTGCTAAAAAAATCCTAAAAAAAGAATTTAGATAATTTTCCTATTTAAAGCTTTACTCTTCTGTAGTAAAATTGTGTACTAAGACTGACAGAATTTTAAAAAGATGCTATTTTCTGAGTTGATATCACTAGGAACTATTATTCTGGAGTAATAATCAAGAATCCCAGCAGGCACAATTACATTTTGCAGCACCTGAAAATAGCATCTCTTCATTTTCTGTCAGTCTCAGTGAAATTGAGAACATCACAATGTGTTTACAGTGGAGTCAAGCTCTAAATAGGTAAATTATCAAAACCTTTTTGAAAATTTTGTGTGAGATACTAATGGCCTAATTAAATAATTTATGCTAAGCTAAAAAGGCTCCCTTCAGACTAGAGATCGTGTGAATGGATTAGAGATGCTAAAACTAAACAGTTGAACTACACTGTAAAAAAGACCGTAATTTTAAGGAATATTTCCGGCAGCTGGAGTGCCAGAAAAAAAAAAAACGTAAAATAACGGCTGTTAAATTACAGAAATTTACAAAAGTATAGTGTTCCTTTAAAAGTAGGCCCAATCTAAATTAAATGCTAAAAAATTACTTTAACCCTTGTGCACTGTTCAAATTTACAACCCTTTTGTTACGTTAGGGATAAAAAAAACATCCACTAAATTAAACTGCTGTAAAAATGCATCAGATAATTTTTTTCAGTTTGTTTTTGCAGAAATCTGTTACTTCAGTCCTGATCAATATTACTAAATGTTTTTAAAAATTAATTGCTGAGTTCAAAAATGATGTCACTGATTTGGAAAAAACACACACAAAATGTACATATTTTGGACTGTCCACACAATTGTGGACTGTAACAACATTGGAACAGTAACAACATTGGCTTTCCATTGTTAGATTAAAAATTTTTCCTCTCTAATTTACTGTTGCTGGCTCTTTTTGCCCCGTTGACTTCAATTATAACCACATTTGATGGTGCATAAATACACAGTCTTTGTTATTATTTACTCCATGTAGTTCTGAGAGCTGAGATGCAAATTTTGATTTTATCAGACACATCAAGGTAAGTGCGCAATGGTCAATCTCATACACATAGACACACTAATTTACTGTTATACTCCATATAAAATACAGAAACTAATCTTTTTTTGCAAAGGCCTGTCTAAAGTATTAATGGTGCTAACAGATGATCAACAGTAAAAATTACAAATTTTACCTCTTCTCAACAGAGAAAACCACAAACAATCAAAAATGCATGATTATATGGTGTCATGCTTTTGTAATCAACAAATGCCGTTATAATGGAAGTCAATGGGGCAAAAACAGCCACCAACAGTAAATTAGGCAGAAAAAATTAAAATCCATCAAAAACAATGCATCAAAGGCAATGTTGTTTCACATGTCCAAGATTTTGATAAAATATTTAAAAAATACTTTTCACAATTACTTAATATATTGAAAATAAGTCATTTTGTGTTTTTTTTCACCAAATCAGTGACATCATTTATGAATTTGGCAATTAAAAAGTTAAAGTCCTGTAATTTTCTAAACAATTTAGTAGTATTGATCAGGACTGAGGTTGATTAACAGATTTAAAATTCAGAAAAAAAAAAATTATCTGATGCATTTTTACAGCAGTTTAATTTTGTGGATGTTTTCATCCCTAACATAACAAAAGGGTTGTAAATTTGAGGGGGAGTTTTTTTATTAAAAGCATTTTCTTAAAATATGTGTAAAAATAAGATTTGCCACCAAAAAAATCATTCTGCTAGCTTAAACACAGAAAACGTTATGGCCAAATTAGGACTCAAAATCACCCCAGAGTGGATGAAATCATCCCAACTGCACATAAGGGTTAATGTTAAGAGATTTTATGAATTTTTTTTCACATCTACCTCTTGGTAAACAGGAGGAAATGAGCAGAAACCGCAGCCGAAGGAACAGAAGGAAGGCTGCACGATTAGAAAAAGTCAAGGAGCACTTTGCTAAGAGAGAGGAAGAACAAAAACGAGGGACCAGGATGAAAGAGAGTGAAGTTACAGCAGAAACTAGCACTCAGAGACTGGAAAAGACACCACGCAGCTCTCTATCCCAACAAACTCCTCAACCACCAACAGACACCCAAATATCATCATCACCAGCTGAGTCCCTCAAATCTACAGATCACATAGGAGACTCCAAAGACATCTGCCATAAAGACAGTATGATTAACTTTTCCACAGCACATACAAATTTACCCCTGGGAGACTCCATAAGTTGTAATGAAACCATCACAAGCTCTGCTTCTCAAGTTCTGAAGGACGTCCCTCTTACAGATGACCTTACTGACCAAAAAGTTTCAAACAGTCAGTCTTTTACTGAATGCCAAAATTCAGACTTGTCCATGTGTAAGGATGTTGAAAGAGCATGGGAGCACTTTGAGAAGGATGCTAAGCAAAGATTAAAACATTTGGCGCTGAGTTCAAAGGTGGATGAAGATGTGAATGTTGCTGATGGGAATCAAGAAGATAATATGAGCTTGAAAACTGCCAACACACAGACTCAGCTGTTTTCTCATGGCTTCACGTTTGGCACCATTGTAGCTCCACTTTATCATCAGGTTTTTAAAAACATGGAAATTGAGAAAAAAGACTTTCCAAAGAAGCTACAAGTAGACAGGTCATTTAAGGAACTGGAGAACAAGAGTCTAACTGCGGTTACAACCCCTGAGACTTGTATATCTTCAAAACAGGAAGTACACAGTATTAGTGTTGACGACTGCAAAGCATCAACAGATCAGAACAAATCAGTAAACCCAACCAAAAGTCCTCTTTCTGAGTCAAATAAAAGTAAATGTGTTGAAGGTTCTTACAATCAGAATGATTATACTAGTGGTTACCCAACATACAATACATTTATTGAAGCAAACCTTCCTAAAGTTACATCCAGCCAACTAGATCCTCCTCTAGGAGAATGTAAAGATGAAACGTTCCAGGAAGATTACTGCCACAACCCTTGTTTATTTCCCCTACAAGGTACACAACATTTAGTCAATGCAAATCAAGCAACAGAGTCATGTATTGACAACCTATCTGAACAAATAGATCCTTCATCACCCACATCAGCTGTAAAGACTCCACTATCTTTGAATAATCAGATCTCTAGTATCAAAACTAAAATGTCACAAAACCAGGACGACCCAACAAATATCCACACCAAAGAAGATATATTAGTTCAAACAGAGAATCCAATCAACATTCTTGCCAAATCTCCAGATGACCCCACAACTTCAGGGATCACGTTGGGTAATAAATTGGAGCTTGACTGCTCTAACATGATATCATTCATTGAAAAACCTGAAGATCTTTGTGACTTAGCAAACACAACAACTGTGCTAACAGAACAATGTGCACAACTGGAGGACACAGAGATAAATATGTGCAATACTATGCAGAGCTGTCACGTGAATGATAAGAAGGAAGAATTTTCTTCACAGACTTCAGAGAAGGAGTGTACAAACATTATCGACTGTGAAGGAGAACAGATCACATTAGCTAATAAAGAAGTGGAGGAAGGTTGCAAATTTACAAATTCTGAGAGCCCTGAGGAGGAAGAACAAGGAACTGGAAAAGGAGAAGAGAAGAAAGACCAAGAACCAGACGAACAAAAAGGTGGAAATGACAAGCAAGAGAATAAGGGAGGAATAAAGAGCATTGAAGATGAGTTGAAATACATAGATGATGAAGAGGATTTGGACGAAATGGAACCTGAGAGAGAAAATAAGCAAGTAGATGTTGATTATTTGGTTCTTGAAAGAGATTCTGAGGAACAGAAGAGGTTCAATAGTACCTGCAATGTTCAATCAGTAACCCAACAGAATATTGACTTAAATGAATGTCTATGTGGAGTTGAGGTGTTGGAAAACAAAGAGAGTTACAACAGTGGAGTACAGATCTGTGAGGAAACTGGAACATCTTGGCAAGAATCATCTCAAAAGAGTGATACTGAAGTCAGTGGAAGTACAGAAGCGTTAGAGAATAGCTGGGATCCCAGTGATAAAGAAATGAAAGTATTCTGTGAAAGTGAGACTATGGATGATTATAAAAACATGGAATGTGAGCCAAAAGACTCATTGACCAGAGATTCTGAAAACACTGAAGACAATACTTCAACAGAATCACAGATCGATGAAGAGATGGAGCTGTACTTGAACAGTCTGAGGAATTCACAACAGTCAGTATTCAGAGAAGGCACAGTGAGCGGAAGCAAAAGACCCTCTATAAGCCGAAGGAGACCATCAATGCCTTCAATCTCAGAGTCTGTGGATGAGGATCGGCCAAATAGTTCTCTTGAGGACTTGTCAAATATTGCGTTTCTCATGGAGCTGGAAAGAGCTACGCTGCCCCTAGTGGACGGGAATGAACGTGTCATTGGGCGTAACGTCCTGTGGTGGAAGGAGTTTCTGTCGTATGATAATATGAAAAGGATGATTGGATACACACTTTTGCTGATAGTGTTTTTGGTCGCAGCGTATCATTATGACTTCATCGCATGCTTTTCACTGTATCTTCTTACAGTGTATTGGCTGTTTCATCAAGGGGAGGGAGAACCATTGAAAAACTCTCGAAAAGTTGAAAAAAGGTTGCAGTAAATGTGATTTTGTTTTATAGAAATATGGAAGATTTCTGAATATAATTGAATGTAATATCTCACCATTGGTAAAGATGTTATTTTATATCCCTTACAGAAATGAACCTTTATTAACCTTAACCTAACCTTTTTAATAGTAAAATTGTACCTATGCCTAACCCTAACCATGCCTTTTGGTGCACTTACTTCCATTTGTATAACCACAATTCTTCTGCAATTACCATGGTAAAACTATGCTTAGATTTGCAAAACTATAGTAATTTTGTGGTTGACTATGGTAACCCCATGGGAACCCCCAAATTAGCCAAATTAGACTATGGTAACCCCAAATTAGCCATGGATTTGCAACACCAACCATAGTTTAAGCATGGTGTTTGTAGTAAAACCGAAGTCAATGCACCAAAAAACATGATTACTACAATTTTACTATAAAATACATGGATAATTTTTGTAAGGGATGACGGACTCGTGATTGAAGAAACAAAATGATACATAAACTGTATAAGTAGGTATATTTCCTTGCTGTATGGACAACATTGTTTAAACATAATATCACAATGCTCTTTACGCAAAGCTGATTATACAGAAAGGGATTGACTGAGGGGGTATATGTAGCAATCTTTCGGTTATATGGTGCTTGGTACAGAGATGATTAAAGGACCACTGGGTGAGTGAAAAGGTAAAGTTTGACAGATTATGGAAGATTAGACTTGAAAAGGGATTTTAGTGCAATTTTACTAACATAATTGTATGTATAACTTAGCCTAATTAGCACAGCCTTATTAGATTTTAATGTGTATATACAATTGAAGTCAGAATTATTAGCCCTCCTTTGATTTTTTTATCTCTTTTTTAAATATTTCCCAAATGATGTTTAACAGACCAAGGAAATTTTCACAATATGTCCGTTAATATTTTTTCTTCTGGACAAAGTCTTATTTGTTTTATTTTGGCAAGAATAAAAGCTTTAAAATTTTTTTTAAACCATTTTAAGGTCAAAATTATTAGCCCCTTTAAGCTATTTTTTTTTCAATAGTCTACAGAACAAACCATCTTTATACAATAACTTGCCTAATTGCCCCCTAACCTGCCTAGTTAACCTAATTAACCTAGTTAAGCCTTTAAATGCTTCTATCATACTTTATGCTGGATAGAAGTGTCTTGAAAAATATCTAGTCAAATATTATTTACTTTCATCATGGCAAAGATAAAATAAATCAGTTATTAGAAATGACCCTGCTAAAAAATCCAGTTTAAAGCAGCCTGGGCTGGTTGACCAGCCTGGTTTTAGAGGGGTTTTGGCCATTTCCAGGCTGGTTTCTAGTCATTTCCAACCTGTTCTTAGCTGGTCAGGCTGGAAAATGACCGGCTAAATTCAGCTAAAACCAGCTTGACCAGCCTGGTTTAAGCTGGACATGCCTGGTTTTGGCTGGGCTCCCAGCCTGTCTAGGCTGATTAAGCTGGTCATTTTCCAGCCTGACCAGCTAAGACCAGCCTGGAAATGGCTGGAAACCAGCCTGGAAATGGCCCAAACCCCTCTCTAAATCCAGGCTGGTCGACCAGCTAAAACCAGCCAACCAGCCTAGGCTGGTTTAAGCTGTTATTTTTTCAGTAGGGGAGATATTAAAACTATTATGTTTTAAACTATTAGGTCTAATAATTCAGGGGTGCTAATGATTCTGACTTCAACTATATATACTAAAATACATATACAACAGTAAAAATGTTTTTTTTTTCAGCCAAAAGTTGCACACACACACACAAAGCTCAAGTTCTATTGATGTTGAAGCATATTTCTCACAATGCAGTCGATAAATTGAACATTAATGTAAACAGAAATGAATTTATTCTGTTATAGCTATTTTCCATGTTTCCATGCTTGTACCAGAGATTACCAATTCTTTGATTCTTTACATATCATCTGGTTTGTTTACACTCACTAACTATTTGACGTTACGACATATGGTCTTAACATTTGCAAATCTCCAAACTGACCAGTTGTTGCTTCATCAGAACAGGTACTGTAAGTAGACACAGGTGTCTACTAACAATGAATGAACTATGCTGAATAAACTGTGATTTCCTTAGTACCTAAATTGGTAATACAATCTTTTATTGTGTCGTGTGTATGTTTTGTCTGATCCACAGGGTATTTTTATTGCAATTGAATATGTGCAGCTGTTCTTATTTTAATGTGCTTTTATCTTGTTCATTTATTATTGGACATCATTCGTAGAACCGTCTTTCACTGAACCATCAGATGAACTATGATCTAATCTCCAGGTTATTAAACTACATAGTTCACAGAAATACATCTGACTCTTTTATTAGCTGTATACCAGGGGTGTCAAACTCAGTTCCTGCAGGGCTGCAGCTCTGCACAGATTAGTTCCAACACTAATTAAACACACCTGATCTTACTAATTGAGTCCTTCAGGCTTGTTTAAAACCTACAGGCAAGTGTGTTGAAGCAGGGTTAGAACTGAACTGTGTAGGGCTGCAGCCCTTCAGGAACTGAGTTTGACACCCCTGCTGTCAATCAGCCAATCACATGGCAGCAACTGAATGCATTTAGTTATGTAGACATGGTCAAGATGATCTGCTGAAGTTCAAACTGAGCATCAGAATGGGGAAGAAAGGTGATTTAAGTGACTTTGAACGTGGCATGGTTGTTGGTGCCAGATGGGCTGGTCTGAGAATTTCAGAAACTGCTGATCTACTGGGATTTTCATGCAGAACCATCTTTAGAGTTTACAGAGAATAGTTTGAAAAAGAGAAAATATCCCATGAGAACCACTTAAAGATGAGTAAATATTGAGTACATTTTCATTGTTGGATGAACTGCCCCTTTAAGGAGGAGTCTGCACCACTGAGCATGGAGAATATTACAGGATTATCACTCTCTTTAAATGGGATGAAACTGCACAATGACATTTTCAAACTCGAGGACACACACAATGGCATTGTAACTCCATTTTAGGTTTGGTAAAGTCTAGTTGATGCATCAAACAGTAACAACATAATGTCATATTTACTCAGTCGTGGTCAAAAGTGATGACTTGATGGAACTTTTACACCGTATTTATATATTAAAGGGATAGTTTAACCCAAAAAGGAAATTTCTGCCATCATTTATTCATGCTTTACTTCTCTTGTTATTTTTTTTCTTTTGTTGAACACAAAAGAAGATATTTCGTAACATGTTGGAAACTAGTAGCCATTGACTTCCATTAGCTTTTCTTTGTATGCCAATGCTTATCAGTTTTCAACATTGTTCAAAACATCTTCATTTCTGTTTAATAGGCAAAAGAAAATTATGCAGGTTTGGAACTGGTTGAGGGTGAGTAAATTTATACTGTATTTAAAAAAAAATGCTACAATACAAAGTGTGTGTCAGACTAGTGTGTGCCAAACTGTAGTGGTTTTGCTAGTTTTATAATACTCACTGTAAGCCAGTGCTGTGTGTAATGAAACGTGACACAACTCCTGTTCTCGTCATTCCTCACAGGATTTCATGTCAGAGCTCGCGGGAATGTGACCCGGTGATGTGACTCTCCAGACCATTAGAAATATTACCCATACATGGATTATTATTAGCAAGCTTTTGTTGGATTTCCACTTTATTTAGGCTAGTTCAGAGTAATAAGAGTGACGTCAAACATTTTGCAAATATTAAAGGGACAGTTCACCCAAAAATGTATATTTACTCACAATCTACTTACCCACAAGTTGTTCCAAACCTTTATGAGTTTCTGTTTTCTGTTGAACACAAAAGATATTTTGATTAATGGTAGAGACCAGCAGTGGTGTAAAGTAACAAATTACAAATACTCAAATTACTGTAATCAAGTAGTTTCTCTCAGAAGTTATAATTTACTATATTACAATTGATTATAAATTTACATTTATAGTGCAGTATTGGTACTTTTACTCCACTACTTTCCTTCAACCTGCAGTCACTACTTTATTATTTCTTGTCTATGGGGATTAGAAAAATCAGTCCTGTGATTCCTGGCTTATCAAATCGCACATAGAAGGTAAATCAGCTTAATGAACTACTTCAAGACATGGGTGCTTTATAATTGCAGCAAACTGTTTGGAAGCATTAAAAGTGTCCAAGTAGATGTGCAAAATCTTTACACGCAATGACCCAGAGAGACTGTTTAGATGGTTGTCACTGATGAGAAGATGACGGATGTTTACTGTATGATGACCAAAATGGCCTTGAACACCCAGCAGACACAAGACGTCAACATGACGTGAGAATTACGTTGTACCCCAATGTTGGGGGTGACTTTGCATTTTGTTTGGAAATGAAAATCGGGTTGACATCAGAACCCAATGTTAGGCCGATGTCAATGTCCAACGTCCAGCCTAAAATCAACCAAATATCAATGTCTAATAATGTTACTGCTTGACATTGTGTGGACGTTACCATTATGACATCTATCAGATGTTAGATTTTGATTGCCATAGCTGATGTATAAATGTCAGTATTTGAAGTCAATATGATGCTGGTTTAAGATGTTGGCTCGACGTTGGATTTTGGTCACAATCTAACAACCTAAAATCAACAAAATATCAACGTCATTTGATGCTGTTAATGGATGTCAAAATAACGTTAGATGCTGGCTAGACATTGAATTTTGGTCACCTGACATCACAATCTAAATCTAACCTAATATTATTGTCTTATGACATTGTCTGCCTGCTGGGAAATAACTTAATGGACTACAGAATGTTACGTTTACACACATCCACAAATTACATGTAAATGCATCAGCTTTTTACAGCGTAATACTCACTGCTCTTGAGTACTTATGAAAGGTCTTAGTTTGAGTAATATTTACAACACATGCTTTTACTCTACTTGCAATACATGTTTGGGCAAGTATTAGTACTTTTACCTAAGTATGATTTTTCAGTACTTTTTCCACCACTGGAGACCTGTATAACTGCTGACTCCCATAGTAGGAAAAACAAAGACTATAGAAGTCAATGGTTACAGGTTTTTAACATTTTGCAAAATAACTTCTTTTGTGTTGTATGAAAAAAAAAGGTTTGTGACAAATGAGTGATTAAATTATGACAGAATATTCAGTTTTGGGTAAACTTTCCCTTTAAGCCACATCCTTTTTTTCCTCAAATCAAACGCAAAACTGTATTAACATGTACACTCATATACACTAATCCCTCCACGACATGTTATTGTTGAATTCAATAACAATAATCACCATCATCATAATTTTTAAATATAAATCATACATTTTATAAACGTATTCAAATAAATAATAATAATCATAGTAATCGTAATATATTTTGATTCATAAATTGTGTAAACTTTTTCGAATGTAAATATAAAATAACGATAACAGCAATTAATAATTATAAACCTAAGAATAATAATTGTTAATAATAATCATAATTCATTCACATGACTCATTGTGCAAACTTAGTCAAATGCAATAACTATAACTGCAACAATAACAGCAAATAAGTATAAAAATACTACAACTATTTAAAATTATTTCAATTATTTTATAATAATACCTTTTCTTCTTCTTCTTCTTCTTCTTCTTCTTCTTCTTCTTCTTATTATTATTATTATTATTATTATTATTATTATTATTATTATTATTATTAGTAGTAGTAGTAGTAGTAGTAACATCTCATCAAATCAAAATTATCAAACTTGATAATAAACCTTTCAGAGCTCATAGGCGTTTCATATTTAGCGTTCGCAGATTGGCCCTGCACTTCCGGCACGTTCACTGGAGAGGCGCAATCAGGCTGCGCGTTGTTGCGGTGTGTTCGTGCGCGCTGAGGGACTGACGGAGCCGGTGCACCGGGAGCTCAGTGCTGTACTATGGACCTGCGGAGCAGCGCTGAGACAGACCCGGACCTCTCCGAAAATCACCCCGGCTCCGTCCCAGCGGAGCTGCAGTCCAGGAAGCAGGAGCAGGAGAAGCTGTCCGGGGTGGTGAAGAGCGTGCACCGAAAACTCCGCAGGAAATACATTGAAGGTATTGAAATTAGAGATGCGTAGCTGTGTAGCTTAGCCTAGATCAGTTTCTGGACTCTCTCTGGCCCGATAACAAACGTAAACGCCTGAAAAAAAAACGAGACTGAGTTATTTTAGTTTTATTATGTGTCGCGATGCTTTTTGGGATGATTTGCTTTCATATCGGTCTCGTTTTGGGCTGTTTGTGTGATTCAGGCACAAGTAATGTCCATACAGACAACATTTTGTGTAACGTTTGAAGAGAACGTTCTGAACGCTTTTAAACGATTTTGACTTGAAAGTCAGCATAATCGATATTAAAACAGCTCATGTTAGTGTTTTGTCTGTTTCTTAAACGACATTGCAGTCTAGTCAGCAAGTGCGGGGATGTTCATCTGTTCCTGTTTTGCTTTTCACTGTGCCATTGACCAAGTGTTTAAAAGCATAAACAACATTTAAAGGGATAGTTCACACAAAAATAAAACCCTTTACTCACCGTTAAGCCATTCAAGATGTAGTGTTTTTCCACCCAATAGAACATTTAAAGGGACATTCTAAAACGCTTAACGTGAAAAAAGCTTAATGTACCTTAACATCAACCAGAGAAACCCAAATTTCTGTCAAATTGTACTTGTAATTAACCCCAACTACTGTAAAAAGAATGAATCCCAATTCCATAGATAAAATAAAAAACATCACATTAAGTCTTTCTCCCCCATTGAAGTGTATTATAAGGAAAAAGCTTAATGTGCTTTTAACAAGTGGGAAAAATCCAATTTCTATCAAATTTTACTTGTTATTAACACTGACTTTGGTTTTATGAATGGTCTTTTTAACATTTGGTTTCCTTTGGTTGTTTTAAAGTTATTTTTAGCCTTTCCTTATTATAAACTTCAATGGATAGAAAACACTTAACATGATATTGTTCACTTTATCTTTGGAATTAGGGCCTGTTCTTTTGCCAATAGTTAGTGTTAATCACAAGTAAAGTTTGACAGAAATTTGGGTTTCCCTGGATGGTGTTAAAGTATGTTAAGCCACGTTAAGCTGTTTCGTTATAATGGACTTAAAATGCATAACATGAAAATTTTCACCCACTAAACATCAGAAAGTGTTTGTCATGAGTAATATTTGATAGAAATGAGATTTTCCCCGCTTGTTATTAAAGCACATCAAGCCACATTAAGCTTTTGCCTTATAATAGACTTCAATGGGGGAGAAACGCTTAATGTGATGTTTTTCACTTTATCTATGGAATTGGGACTCGTTCTTTTTACAGTAGTTGGGGTTAATTACAAATACAATCTGACAGAAATTTGGGTTTCTCTGGTTTATGTTTAGGTACATTAAGGCACGTTAAGCTTTTTCACGTTAAGCATTTTAGATTGTGCCCATTTAAAGACGTTTTTAGCTGAAATTTTGATCTTTAAATTGCAAGTAAATTACTACAGTACTCCGAGTTTAAAAAACCCCAAAACATTTAAAGTACAAGATAAAAATACACATTGCTCCTGTCCAGGATACCCTTAAGTCGTGACATATGAAATAATGTTTCCGGGTCCAAGCCGCTACTCATTTGAATTGTATTCATTTATGACCATTTTTTAGTCAAATCACAGATTAAAGTGATTTTTATATAAAATCATGGTGTACTCAAAAGTCTCTGGATTTGCTGCATTACCGATGCCAATATTTTAACAATCAAAAAAATTAATCACTTTCTGGCTATCTGATAATAGGCATGGATATGTATACTGCAGTCGTGATTTTCGAAAGTATTACATTGCTTTGTAAACATTTATTATTACCAATTGATGAGCCTCCCCATACAGTTTGATATGTCGCTTGGACCTGGAAGCTGCGGATGCATGATGTCGTGAAATGATGATTCTGAAAATTGAATTCTTTTACAGAATTTATTATTGACTTTAATCCACAGCCTTTGCAAATCCTGATTACAACAGTCTGGAGCATAAGCAATGAGCATCCTCTTACAAAATCCTATATGAGCTACTGCTATTTATTCACATTTACTTGCATTATACAGGTTGCATTGTGCAGGAAATGCACAAGCAGCTGCCATTTTGTTAAACAATACAGCACATTCAATGCAAACAAATAGTGTCAGCTCACGTGTGATTTAAAAAGATGTTTAAGGAAATGAAGGAACAAAAAAGAAACAAAGCAGTTTTCATAGGGGTCACATTATCAAATCAAAACCCATTTGGTGCACATTTTCACATATTATTTGCAATGTCCATTTTTTCCTAATACTTATCACACCTTTTGAATGAATTCTTTAGGTAAACGTGAGTCTCTCCATACAGTGCATCTCCTTTACAATTCCTGTCCATTATAGCCTTGTAGGAGGATCAGCCTGAAACCTTATCCGAGTTGTGGCTTTTCTGCTACTTGCTAAAAGTGTTTTTATTAAGTATTTCTTATTGCCTGGAACAATTTCTGACATTTTCTCAAAATATAATGAAAAAAAAAGTATAAATAATAATATTGTTCTCCAGTTATCTTTTTAATTTCAATTGCTGTTTCATACCAAAAGAGCTGTATTTGTGGACAAACCCAAAGATGTGATAATGATTTGCCATTAAGGTTCCACATTGTCTCCAACAAGAGCCCAGGCTTTCTATACCCGTAAGTTGTTCTAACAGTTAGCTCACAGGTGATTTTGAGACCACACAAACAAATATTGTGCCACAAGAAACTTGCGCTGCAGACTGTAGTTTGACAGAGTTGAGGATTAAAAGTAATAATGTAATTAATGTCCAGTTTCTTTCACAGAACAGTGGTTTCTCCCTGCTGTATAGTCAGGAACCACTGGAGTTAGTTTTAGTTGTTGTTTTTTCTATGTATTATTATGACTCTCAAAGTAGCCTCAATTTATGAATTAAAACTTTAATGTTCTCCTGAAGAGAAAATCAACTACATCTACAACAGCAAATGCTCATTTTTGTGTGAACTATTCCTACAATTCCCTTTGGGCTATATAAACCAAACATTTATGTGCCCTGATAGGATCAGTTGCATAAATATTCTGAGTTAGCAACAATTTTGATCAACTAGCTTACTGTTTTTTTTTTATTTGTTTTATTTAAATTAAAGTTTAAGAGTAAACTAGGTTTTGGCTGTCTGGTAGAAAACAAATGGTGACATTTTAGGATTAATTCTAAACAGTTTATGCAACTGGCTCCCAGTGGTGGAAAGAGTACTAAAAAAATCATACTTAAGTGAAAGTACCATTACTTGCCTAAAGATGTAGTGCAAGTAGAGTAAAATTACCTGTTGTAAATATTCCTCAAAGTATGAGTAAAAAGTAGCTCTTCCAAAAGTACTCAAGAGTAGTGAGTATTACGCTATAAAAAGCTGATGCATTTACATGTAATTTGTGGATGTGTGTAAACGTAACATTCTGTAGTGCATTTAGTTATTGCCCAGCAGGCACACAACATCATAACACCTTAATATTAGGTTCGATTTAGGTTGTGAAGTCTTGTGACCAAAATTCAATGTCTAACCTGCGTTTAAGGACAACGTTATTTTGATGTTCAATAACGACGTCAAATGACATTGATATTTGGTTGATTTAAGTTGTCAAAAAGTGACCAAAATCCATGTCGAGCCAACATCTTAAACCAACGTCATGTTGACGTCAAGTACTGACATTTATTCATCAGGTATGGCAACCAAAATCTAACGTAAGATAGAGGTTATGGTGGTAATGTCCACAACATCAAGCTGTAGCATCATTAGATGCTGATTTTAGGTTGGACGTTAGACATTGATGTTGGGTTCTGACATCAACCCGATTTTCATTTCCAGACAAAATGCAGCGTCCCCACAACATTGGCGTACAACGTCAATCGGACGTCATGCTCACATGCTGTGCCTGCTGGGTGTTTAATGTCATTTAAGGTTATTTCGGTCATCATACAGTAAACAGCCACCATCTTCTCATGAGTGACATGCATCTAAAAAGTATCTGGTTCAATGTGTGTCAAGATTTTGGACATCTTCTTGGACACTTTTAATGCTTCCAAACAGTTGCTGCAATTATAAATTGCCCATGTCGTGAGGTAGTTCATTAAGCTGATTTACCTTCTATGTGCGATTTGATTGGACAGGAATCACAGGACGGATTTTTCTAATCCCCATAGACATGAAAAAATAAAGTAGTGGAGTAAAAGTACCAATACTGCACTAAAAATGTACTCAAGGGAAAGTAAAAGTACCCCCTTAAAACAAGTTGAAATTACATTTGTCTAAGAGAAAAGAAAAAAAAATAAAACTAATGATAATAAATAAATAAAATAAAAATTTAATAAATTACAAAAATTAAAAACACCTGTACAAAACACATATACCTTGATTTTTAAAACTACGTAGTAAATTATAATGTCTAATTTCTCAATTACATTAGTTTGAGTATTTATAATTTGTTAGTTTACACCACTGCTGGCTCCTGATGATGAACAGATGACAAACGTGCTGCTCTACAAGCTTTAATCTCTTTCTCGCTGTCAATAATTCATCGATTTATTGTTTAACACCTTTCTTATCTAATGATACATAATGATCAAATGTTCTATTTTTAGTGTTTTTGCCTGCAAGGTATAAACAACATATGGTCTTTTTGAAAAGTTACTAAGTTTTAACATTTCGTTGAAGGATGGAAATATTGCTTGTTAAATAGCTGTACTATAAAATTGCAGTCTACAAAAATAGAGCATTTTAGTTATAACCTAACCCTAACAAATAAAATGTATATCATATCATTCCAAATTTTTATAACTTTTTACATTTCTGTGGGAAAAAGAAAAAAATAATCTATACCACTTATAAACTGCTTTGCTTCTGACTTAAAAATAGATGATTATAAGTTCTGAATTTCGATTTCGATTATTCGCCCAGCCATATTGTAAGTTGATAACCTTAACTTTTGGTTCCAAAAACAGGTAGCTTACAGTGTATATAAGTATTAAAAGCAGTTTATATGCTTCCAACATGAGCTATTCCAGAGCAGTTTATGTTTTAGGGTCAGTTTACTTCATAGCTTTATGAAGTGCATACACAGAATGACACAAGTTTTCTTTTAAAAGTATGAATAAATCTAATGCACATTAATAAACGTCCCATGCTACATATCAAGTCAGGTTACATGATTTTACTGATTTTCATGTTAAATTGGGCCTTGGGTAAGAGCAAGTGCAGACTTTTGGACTGTTGACTACAATTTTAATAATTGTTAGAGGCTAATATTGATATCGTTATTGAATTTAGATGAATTGCACAGCCCTAGCGTTTACCTCTCGCTCTTCATCAGCTGCTATTTAACTTCGTCATCAAAAATGTTTTCGATAATGTAAAAAATACTTATGTAGAAAAATGTTTCCTGCAACAGTTCTCCCCACACAAAGTTGAGCTTAATAAACATTTATACAGTCAGATTTTTATGTGTTTTGTTCATTTTCTCATGGTTTAGAGTATCTCTATCGAATCTTCCATGGTTTCCCCCAAGAGGGACGAGCAGCACTATAAATCCCACACACAGTAGTCTATTCACTAGACCCCGTGATGGGTTAATAAGGAAGGCGTGATCTGGTCTTCTTGGCATTGTACAGCAGTATTCATATGTAGCGGCGCTGCAGTCTCTTCCCTTCTTGTCTTATTCTCCGTGAATCAGATAAGGCCTGTATTTTCCACTCTGTCATGGGACGGCTCACTTTTTGTCAGTTCTTGCTCTCCCAAAGAGTCTCACAGTCTTGCCTTCTGGTGTCATCTGCATTATCAGCAAGTTTTTGAAACTGTGTGTGAATCAGCACAAACACTTTGATGATACGGTACTTTTGAGCTTGGCAATGGAGTTTGACTGAGCTGTTGAAGAAATCGGACCGTGTTTTGCAAGGCTACGGTTTCAGAATCAAACTTTTTGGTTGGGTTTGACCTCAGAAAGTAGGCTTTGTGGAAGTGTTTGCTGTTTGTGCTTTGAAGAATTCTCAATCACGTGATGTGATGGAACGCTTTTTATTCTCTCTTTGGCTGCAGTGGGAGATTTCGATAAAATATGGCGTGAGCATTGTGAAGACGAGCAGACTCTCAGCGAATATGCCATGGCCATGAAGAATCTTGCTGACAACCACTGGGCCAATAAATGCGAGGGAGAGGGACGGATTGAGTGGTGCCGCAGGTTGATAAAACTATCTTTTTTTTGTACTTGGTGATGCTGAATTATGCTGTTTCGCAGTGTTAGTGATGCAAAATTATGCTTTTTTTCTCAGTGTTTGTCAGGAGTACTTCCAGGATGGAGGGATGAGGCGAGTGTTGGAGAAGGATGAGAAGAGCGCTAGGCATGCCGCAGCTGGGAATGCAAACACTGCTGCAAATGCTCCACCGCAGCTGTCCTCTATAAGGTGCTCTAGAATGACATTGTCTATGTTAACATAGACATCAGTGATCAAATTATTTGCCTTTATCTGAATAAGACAATAATAGGATTGCCTGGATGTTTTCAAGTATACCCAGTAAGACCTTGATTAGCTTGTTCGAGTGTGTTTGATTAGGGTTGGAGCTAAAATCTGCAGGACACCGGCCCTCCAGGAACAAGTTTGGTGACCCTTGATTTAGACTGACTAGGATGATCAAGAATAAATTACAAGCATACATAAATAAACAGTGCTTTATGGTCGTCTGGGGGGTCTAACAGTATTCAGATACAGAAATTGAACAATCAAATGTAAAATAGCATGGTCATCATTGAATAAATAATTAATCAAATAATAATATCTTTATTTTTTTTTATCTTTAATAAATAATCTAATCCTGCGATGTGACTATTGCAGATACACACATTGCAATATCGATGCTCAAACGATATATTGTGCAGGCCTACTGTACAATAATATTCTTGTGCATAAAAAAGTTTCATTGTCCATTTATAGTGTTCTTACATGTTACGGTGTGATTGTTCAGAAACACACATTGTCAGTGCTCTGTTTCTAAGTGTGCCAACACACGCACAAAATTTGTTTTTCCGCAATGTGAGCAGAGCTCACACGTGGTCCAAGCTATTGGTTTACTGTGGCCTAATAACTCGCAAGGAATTTTTGCTTGTTTACTCACAAGCTTTTCCCAACTGCAAGTGGTGGAATCCAGATTTGTCAGTTGTCTTCTTTAAAAAAAAAAAAAAAAAAGATGCGGTTCCAGTTCGGGCTTTACTTTCTCCACAAATTTGGTAAGTATGGGCTTAAATGTAGCCTACTTTGTTTATTCAGATGGCTATGAAAGACATTATTGTGAAAAGTACTCTCAATTTTAGAAAACATAATATCTTTGACACAGTGATTTGAAGTTACTAAGCAATTTCCTATAATATTACTGCAATATCTAAGCAACAGTGTAACATAATCCACATTTTATAAGTGCAGTACGACATGTGTAGCCAAATGGTATTTGTATTATCTACTTATTTATTATTTTAAGTAGTGACAGTTGGGAAAAAGTACTATTGCTCTCAGAATCACACTCCATTTCCTCAGCATGTGTGCGGGTTTGCAATTGCTGGGGTGCAAAGTAACAGTTTTTTGCACAAAATAAAACACCCTATTTTATGCAAACCCTTCTCTATTTTCACATGCGACATTCCTACCTCAACACAGCTTGAAACACTCCTTTTCCTATTTTTTTTTCGAAGCAGAGGTGTGAAACCTCCCTGCTGTGATGGAAGTTTCATGACCTTTTAAATAGGAAATTGGTTCCTACTTCAGGGTAGGGTCTATTCCAGTGTAATTGGAACCACAGTGATGTAATGTCCATTGATTGGTTAATGATGTGCCATATGAAACACTGACACATTTATGAATATTTGCACCATTTACGTGCTTTCATTTTCAGCAGCAAATTGTTCTTTTCGCAACCTTGATATAAACTACAGGTTGTTATAGGCATGTAGGTTACTTATTTTTCCTCTTATATTTTCATAACTTATAAATGGAAGCCTGTTTCTGCCACTGACTAATAAAAAAAGAAAAAAATATATATATAAAAGATTATAAAGTCAGAATTGCGAGTTATAAAGTCAGAATTGCGAGTAATAAAGTCCGAATTTCCAGTTATAAAGTCAGAATTGCGAATAGTTATAAGGTCGGAATTGCGAGTTATAAGGTCGGAATTGCGAGCAATAAAGGCAGAATTGCGAGTTATAAAGTCGCAATTGCGAGTTATAAGGTCAGAATTGCGAGTAGTAAAGTCCGAATTTCCAGTTATAAAGTCAGAATTGTGAATAGTTATAAGGTCGAATTGCGAGTTATAAGGTCAGAATTGCGAGTTTTAAAGGAGTTTACTGTTATGGCGACTGACTATAAATGGAGTGTTAAAGACATCATGCTTTAAAAAAGGAAATGTATAGGCTATATAATTTTGCAATTTTTTTAATTTATTTTTTATTAGTCAGTGGCGAGAACGGGCTTCCATACTTATGTCTACGTTTCATTTCTGTCCCAAACGTTTATGAAATCAGCTTGAATCATTTAGTTGTTGATATTCTTTTAAGGCCTCTGTCTTACATTACTTGCAGCCAGAAAGATTAGGGATTCTGTAAGGAATTGATTTTATTCAGTTCATTTTTTTGAAGAAATTTTTAACACTGTTGAACCAAACACCGTTTTAAATCTTATAACTGAGTTCTTATAACTACATTTTATAAAAACTCCCTTGAGTACATTAAAGGCCTTAAAACTTCAAATTCAATATGTCTAAATAGTAACTTTTTACTAAATCAGCTTTGTATTTACGCTTAGTACCAGCTCAACATTCCAACTTGGGAGGATCCGACTCTTGGATGTGGGCAGCTGTTTCAATCCTTTCCTGAAGTTTGATGAGTTTCTGACTGTCGGTATTGACATTGTGCCAGCAGTAGAGGTTTGTGTTCTATAAAGTTGTATGGTACTTTTTAAAATGAAATTGAAGAGCGTTACTTCTGTCCTTCACAGCTCTAAACATTTTGCATCTCCATCTATTTTTCCTTTTTATGGTCTCAGAGTGTCTACAAATGTGACTTTCTCAACCTGCAGCTGCAGCAGCCTCTGCAGCTGGCCAGCGATGCCTTGGATGCTTTCTTGCGGCAGTTACGTGGCCCAATTGACGCTTTACCTGCCGAGTTATTTCACATAGTAGTCTTCTCCCTTCTTCTCTCCTACTTTCCTTCCCCCTACCAGCGCTGGCTCTGCTGCAAGAAAGCACATGAACTCCTGACCCTGAACGGCCTGCTCCTCATCATCACCCCTGATTCTTCTCACCAGGGCCGGCACGCGCTTATGATGCGCAGCTGGCGAGTTGCGGTAGAGTCGCTGGGATTCAAGCGCTACAAGTACGTCAAATTCTCCCACATGCACCTGATTGCTTTCCGCAAGGTATCCCCTACCACCAGCAGCGACCTAGTGAGCCGCAACTACCCGGAGATGCTTTACATCCCGCAGGACTTTAACACTTTCGACGAGGACGGATTCGCAGATTGCTACGAGCCTCCGCGATCAGATTTCGAAGACGACCAGATGGCATGTAGCTTCGCGGAACTGCCAGAAACTCCGTACGATTCAGACTCTGGAGAGAGCCAGAGCAGCTCGGCGCCTTTCTATGAGCTGGAAGACCCTATTCTGCTGCAGAGCTGAACTTGTTTACTAGCCCCCTCTTGGTATTTAGTACCCTACAGTTGTGCTGCCAAAATTGCTCCGCTGCGTTTTTTTGTTGTCTACTCGACCCCCTTTTTAAGCAGCAAAAAGTTTGCACAGAGTGAATGAGGACGTTTAAGTGGGCGTGGATTTTTAAAAAGCGTGCAAGACATCCTTTTGAACACAAATATACACACTAAACAATCTTACGGTGACTATGAAATTGAAGTGATGTGGTTTTGCAATAGAAAAACAACTGCGTGATAACAGGTCGAGGACCATTTTCATTCAGAATGAGTGTCGATTGGACAAATGTTTGTAAACTAGCATAAATTACACCTTGGGTGTAGTTTATAGTAGAGTTTTAAGAGATCCAACCTTTTGGCCGAAGTTACCACAATATATTGTGTTGGTCTTTTTCAATGGAATTTCTTGAATAGGTAAGTTCAACCAAAAATTTTCTCTTTCCATCTAATGGAACTATGCGGGGGTCCAAAAGAGAGCTGTTTTGATTTGACAAATTGTTACATTTTTGCTTGAACGTGTGCTTTAAAGGTTTGATTCTCCGCAAATTTCCTGAGACATTTTGAACGATGATTTCAGCCATTCATTCGATCGAATTATTTTTGGAATAGCCAGCCTTATGATATTTGTAGCATTTTACGTATCTGCAGAACTTGTGAGTGTTTGGTTATGTGACGTCGTAACTGTGAATGTGGATTTCTTGCTTCAAAAGGTACAAATCATGCGAATTAGTCATAGTTTTTCAGAACAAACAATCTTACAGGTGACCAGATTGGATGCATGCGATGTGGAAACATGTTTCTAATCTTGCGATCAAATGGCCTGCAAGTAGCTTTGTTTTCATTTAAACTGGTATTATAACCAATACTATCCAAGTACTTGTCCGTAGTATGTAGTATGGTGCAGGTTAGCTCTCTCTGCATTTTGCCATAATGTGACTTTGAGTAGGATGATTGTTTACTCTTGACTGTTTACTCTCGAAACCTTCAGTTGCTAATTCTACTTCCTGTATCGTCATCTTCTGTATATTTGACATTGAGTTCTTTGGTATCAAATTTTTAGCTTTTTGCGCATACAATTACAACGCGTAACTTTTAAGGTACAAGTACAGAAAGTACTCTGTCAAATGTTGATTTGAAGTACTATCAAAAGATTGTTGCATATCACCGTGCATTTTTAGCTCAGAATTTGCAGCTTTTTTATTCACTCCAAGTTCTTAAAAACACTATATTAAAGGGATCACTCACCTAAAAGTGAAAATTTGTAGTTAAATTAATTTACTCACACTTGGGTCATTCAAGATTACATTTGTTTTTCAATGGAAATTAAAGGAACTTTTTTTTTTGTTTGTTTTGAGAAATAGGCTCATTTTGCAACTTTCCTAGTGTTAAACAATTACGTTTTACCATTATAGAATCCATTCAGCTGACATACAGGTCTGGCGGGAGCACTTTTAGCTTAGCTTAGCTTAGCATAAATCATTGAATCAGATTAGACCATTAGCATCTTGTTAAAAAAAATGATGAAAATGTTCCTACTTAAAGCTTGACTCTTCTGTAGTTCCATCATGTACAACATGTACAAACGTTGCTATTTTCTATGTCAGTATGGCTTAGAACTATATTCTTATGATTTCTTGATTATTACGCCAGAATGAGAGTACAGTTCCTAGCCATCCCCAAGGAAAATGTATGTGGAACTGTGGTTCTTAGTGATTTTAGAAATGCAAGTCCACGCCTACAGGTGCTTTTTAGTGTCAAAAAATACATATAGGAAAAAAAGAATAAGTAAAAAACAGGTGTTACATTTTTGCTTGAATGTGTCCTTTAAAGGTTTGATTCTCCATAGTTAATCGCATTTACTCACACTTGGGCCATTCAAGATTATATTTGATTTTCAATGGAAATTAAAGGAAGCACTTTTAGCTTAGCATAAATCATTGAATCAGATTAGACCATTAGCATCTCGCTCAAGAAAAACAAGTTTTGATGATTTTCCTAGTTTCCATTTCCAATAAAAGAGAAGTGTTTGTTTAAAGAAAAGAAAAATATATGTGGAACTGTGGTCCTTGGTGATTTGAAAAATGCAAGGCAGTGCCTACAGGTGCTTTTAAGTGTTAAAAAATACATATAGGAAACCATAAATTTGTAAAAATAAATTAGTGAGGTTTTATGAAACGAAACAATGGGCTTGTGCATACTGAACATTACTTACACAGTGATTTACTTTAATTCACAGTCTTGGCAAAGGGTCCTGAGTGCTTTTATGCCAGTCTGGAGCACAAACATCTCTCACATTCACTTCGTAAGACTTCAATGTAATCATTTTATTTTGCTTGTATGTTTTCGTGTTCAGGTAGTCATTGACTTGCATTTTATTAATCACCAAGGACCACAGTTTCAGCTAAAAACCTTCTTTTATGTCCTACTAAAGGAAAAAATATAATCAACTACACTACGTCTTGGATGACATGAGGTTGAGTAAATTAACCGTAATTTTCATTTGATCTGAACTATCCTTTTAATAGTCCAAGCAAATATTTGCACATTTGAAATGAGGTATGTAAAATATCCATATTGGCATCAGCATTTCATTAGAAAAGCAATATATTCATAATCAACAATGCCCCATATCGCTGTAACCTAACCGTTACATGGAGTAACTGATTTTAGGATGTGTATTGTATTAATATGGTTACCGATTGGTAAGTCTGAGAATATGCTGCGATGGGTGTTTTACTCCTGAAGGAGTGTGTGAGATGTAGATTAAGGTTTTGTTGAAGTAGGTGTTGGGCACTTTAAATGTGTTGTAGGGGTGCCAAAAATAAGTGCAGATTTGAAATGGTATAAGAAGCTTTCAGGGTATTGGAAAAAAAAAAATCCTCTTTAAGGTGCCTTCAAACTCAAATTGTATTTTTGCATTTGTGATTATATGAAATGGATGCTAGAACAGGCGACTGGAAGTAAAAGCTCATTTCTCTCCCACTGTAAACAGTTTGATTACAATTTTCCAGTGAATTAACAAGCTCTTGGCTGAATTACTAAAAAATACTGCCCTGTCAGCAATAGCATTTAAATGTATACTTCAGCATACAGTTTCTCGATTTATAAATCTAAGAAAAAAGATGTTTTGAAACAATAAAAACGGAAGGAAAAAAAGCTTTGTATTATACTGTTTACTCGGTGGTGTATTCAAACATTTGCATATCAGATGTCTTAGTCTTCCCGCAGGCTCTAATCCAACGTTTGCATGATTGATTTTGTTATCAGTGTTATGATGGTTGACCACTCCCACATGACCGAGCTGTTTGTGTGAACTGTTGTCATTCATCTTTTATAAATAAAAGTTTTTGTTGCCTTCTTGTTTCGTCTTTCATTTGCCTGAAGCAAGTTTACGCTAGAAAATGTTAAGTTGTTAGCTCTCCTAATTCCATTTGTTCAAAGGGTTTATTTATATTTTAAGATGATAATACTTGTATTTAGCAAAGACATAATGAATTAAATCTTTACTGTATTGTTGCACATTATAAATGTGTCTGAAAAGTATCTTTTTTATTATATATAAAATGTTATAGATGTTATAGTCAAATCGTAAGTGTCCTCCATCCTCTTCTTTAATTGAACACAGTGAACTCAATTCACAATGAACTCAAATGTATTTATGATGCTGCAGATGTTTGTTATTTTGAAAGCTGTATTCAAAATGGTTATTTATATGTGGTTATTTATATATTATACATTATTAAAACCAATTGTTCATGTTAAAATGAAAGTTAAATAAGATTAATAAGTGCCATATAAGTATTGTAATGTTAACTTGAGTTGTTAAGTTATATCAACTGCTGGGTCATTATCACTGTAACGTGCCTTTGAGACATTAAAATAAAAAAAAAAATTAGATTTCTGATTTAACCACATAGTTGTTGTATTAATTAGACCTTAGGCTGTAAGAAATGAATGTTGGTCAAGCTCCTGCACTTTTTACAAATAATATGTAAGCAGAAAGACAGTCAACAAACCTCAAACTGTGTCAACCCTGTCATGGACAAATTCAAAGTAGTATAAGAATATTTTCATTGCAGTGTGATTATAAAATGTACAGTTGAAGTCAGAATTATTAGCCCCCCTGTTTAATATTTTTCCTCAATTTCTGTTAAATGGAGAGAAGTTTTTTTTTCAACACATTTCTAAATATAGTTTAATAACTAATTTCTAATAACTGATTTAACTGATATAACTGATATTTAACTGATAAATAATATTTGACTAGATATGTTCAAGACACTTCTATACAGCTTAAAGTGACATTTAAAGGCTTAACTAGGTTAATTAGGCAAGTTATTGAATAACAATGGTTTGTTCTGTACACTAGAGAAAAAAAATTGCTTAAATGGGCTAATAATATAGACCTTAAAATGTTTTTTTTTTTATTAAAAACTGCTTTTATTCTAGCCGAAAAAAAAAACAAATAAGACTTTTTCCAGAAGAAAACATATTATCAGACATACTGTAAAAATTTCATTGCTCTGTTAAACATCTATTGGGAAATATTTTTAAAAGAAGGAAAAATCTAAAGGGGGCTAATAATTCTGACTTCAACTGTATATTTTCAGAAAGGGAATGTGTCTCTTTACCAACCCAACATTTTAAATTATGGATAAAGATATATATTAATGAAATAATGGACAAAACATTTGTTTTCCAATAAAATATGCAGTCGTTGCACGTTCTTTTCAAAATAAACTTTCAAACAGTATTAACTGACCCTTATTGGTTATTTAAGAAATCACACAAGATGTTTTGCTGAGGTTATTATTAATTTTATTTTATTTTTTTAAAGATGAACATGACAGTGGAAAACAAAGGCTTTATTTAGTGGACTAAACAACCAGTGGTGGAAAGAGCACTGAAAATCATACTCAAGTAAAAGAACCATTACTTGCCAAAAAATGTAGTGCAAGCAGAGTAAAAAGTTGTAAATATTACTCAAAGTATGAGTAAAAAGTAGCCCTTTCAAAAGTACTCAAGAGTAGTGCGTATTACACTGTTAAAACCTGAAATTAAAAATTCTGTAGTGCATTTAGCTATTTCCTAGCAGCCACACAACATCATATTGACGACAAGTACTGACATTTATTCATCAGGTATGGCAACCAAAATCCAACGTCTGATAAATGTCAATAGTGCTAACGTCCACACAACGTCAAGCTGTAACATCATTAGACGTTGATATTTTTGTTATTTTTAGGTTGGACGTTGGACATTGACGTTGGCCTGACATTGAGTTCTGACGTAAACCTGATTTTCATTTCCAAACAAAATACAACATCCCTACGACGTTGGGGTACAATGTCAATCTGACGTCATGCAGAGGTCTTGTGTCTGCTGGGTGTTTAAGGCTATTTTCGGTCATCATACAGTAAACATCCATCATCTTCTCATCAGTGGCATGCATCTAAACAGTCTCTGGGTCAATGCGTGCAAAGACTTTGGACATCTTCTTGGACACTTTGAATACTTCCAAACAGTTTGCTGCAATTATAAATCGCCCATATGTGCGATTTGATTGGACTCGCAGGATTGATTTTTCTAATCCGCATAGACAAGAAAAAATAATGACTGCAGGTTGAAGTAAAGTAGTGGAGTAAAATTACAGATACTGCACTAAAAAGTACTCAAGGGTAAGTAAACATACACATTTTTAAAACTACTCAGTAAATTACAATTCCTGAGAAAAACTTCTCAATTACAGTAATTTCAGTATTTGTAATTATTTACTTTACACCACTGAAAACAACAGATAGAACAAGAAATATTAAAGGGTTAATATAAAAAGATTGTAAAGGTTTTCAATTCATCTTCTGCTAACTACAGCAAACCACTGAGCCACCATGCAACCTCTTCTGTTATCAATTAGGTTTTTATTAATATGCAAATTAATTGTAAAATAAACAATTATTGTCCTTCAAATTAAACTAAATTTGCTAATGAATGTAAATCTTTACATTGTACATTGAAGGAGTGAAGGGAATGTTGGAAGCAACTCAAGCTAAACACCTTAATAACACTGTTTTTCTTTTTCTGAATAAGGTAAATAATTAGATTACAGATGTTCAAGTAAATGTACATATATATAGGGCTGTATTTTTATTTCAATCAGTCAGTGAGCTCCATTATATGGACTTTAAAAGAATATCCTTTATATAGACTGAGACAGATATTACAAAAAGGTTTGTATTGTCCACTCACTCAGGGTGGACAATGAAGGACATTTTTGGCTAAAGAAAGCATTTATTCTACACATGTCGTACCTGCAGCTGGTAAATTGTTTCCCCTAAGCTCTTTGTATAGAGTTTAAAAGCTATATTTTAAATTTCTGATTTTTTTATATTAATTAATATTTCACTATGACAGGGTGGACATGTTGAGCTTGGCAACATTCAGTTTCAAAAACAATGAGAAAAAAGGTGTAGAGAGTTACTGTGTGCACAGCAGATGTTTTAACCTCTGAAGAAAGGTAAAATGGGCATGCGGATGTCAATGAGTACATTAGAGTTTGTTAAAGGGGCATTTACCACATCATGACAGGGTGGACAGCAAAACGATTAATAATATTATGAAAACAAAATAAAAGTTATTAAAATGACTTTTTAAATAACTTGTTGAAGACAATAAGAATTTAAAAAATCTTTTTCATTCTATCTAATTTACCTACTTTTAGACACACTGAAGTTAGCTGTGCAGTGTGTGCGACGTGGCAAAATCACATCCATTCAATGAAAGAATATGGCAAAAATTGACGAAAACATATTTCAAAACACTTATAATTCTACCTGCATGTGTGTACAGGTTTATTATATTAAAATATCAGAATTTCATTATTTTGCATTATGTTCATATAGGACCGACTCAATCTTGTGGGACATCAAAAGCACTTTATAGTGACAATGATCCTGCTGGTAACTTATGAGCTATTTTATTTCGCTCACTCTTTTCACTCACTGAGGGAATGACGGACGCGATTTATTTGTCCTTTCAGGGATTCCGTAGCAGCTTAAAACAGTGCAAACATGGCGGACGCTGAGCGAAGTTTAGACCGTGGTTGGGGGATATTGTGCGATAAATGAGCAAATTTTCGTGTTTTTCTGTGAACGACAATCTTCTGTGACTTGCGTTTCTTCTAACGCATTTCTTGCAGCCCGTTTAAATCGATGTTACGCAGGTTGTGAAGAGAAACAACACATTCTTTCAACTTTCTAATGCCGGTAAACGCACAGCAATCTGCTCTTCTTAATCAGACTGACAGCTCATTGCAACTCTGTTTGTGTTTATATCACAACTTATGACGAGTTTAACATTTTCATATCTAGTTGACGTATTAATTTCAGTCTTTATAACATGACCTTGTGTTCAATAGTTTTGTTCATTCATCAGTAACAGGTGGATATTGAGATGACAATCCATCGTTTCACTATATATTTTACTTTAAGTTTTGTACTGTAATACCCCACAAAACGATGTAGTTTTAAGTACCCCTGAAATCCACTATGTTGTTTTTACTTTAATTTTGCCGACTTGTTATGCCGTGAATAATTTTTTTTCGGAATTGTGACGTCACTCGCGACGCTAAATCCGCACATTTTCAGCTATTTTGCGAGTTTTAAGTTCGCAACAATGTGCAAACTTCTCAAATATTGTTTTAGCCACTTTCTGTATGCGACCATGACATGGCTGGATGAAGCCAACAGAGGGCTAAATACGTGGTCATCTGTTCGATACCTCGGTTACCTGTCCAGCTTGAACTCCCTGGTGGCCATTTGCCTGGGACTTTATGTACAATGGGAGAAAACTGCAGACACTATAATTTTAGTCATTTTTATTTTGGGCCTCTTCGTTCTTGGGGTTGCCTGCATTCTCCACTACTATTTCGCTATGGAGAAAGTTAGCCTGTTTCTGTTGCATCTTTGGTTTGGTTTCCTTCTTGGTTTGCTATGCTTCGTCAATGTCCCATCCAAAGAGCTCGATATTAAGGAGCAAGTGGCTAACTATATGTTAACAGCGAGCGTTGCAATAAGAATCCTTTGGGCTTTGGTTGAAAGAATGTGTGGTTGTACTCGACATCAACCCGCGTTCCTTACCTCAAGGGAAGCTTTGGAGCTCACTGGTTTTGCTGTGGCTAGCACCCTGGTTAGCTACAAATCCATAAGCCTCATAGTTCTAACACTCGCTTTAGCTGCTCTAATTATGGTCTTGCGCATGAAGTCCCCTTTGGCTCTCCAAAACCTGGTCTGCTTCTCAGGAGTCGCTGCGTTTTTCTTCCAGGAGTCTTTAGGGGTGTCCACCAACCCCTTTGCATTGTCTTGTTTTTTCAGTCGTCTTGTCTGTGACCCATTCCTAGACGTCTACTTTAGTGGACTTTCTGTAACTGAACGTTGGTCTCCGCTGCTCCTAAGAAGAGGCCTGTGGAGACGCTTCACGCTTCTGCCGTTGTTGGTTGTGGAGGTGACGTTTCTTGTCATGGCTTCTCTGAAGATGAGAGATCTGGATCGGTGGTACCTGCTCATCCCTAGTCTTTCAGCGTCTGCTGTTTTCTGGATCATCTGTCATCTGGTTTTTCTCGTCACGGTCTGGGGTTTTCACAGTAAGCTGAGTGACTGTCAGAGATTGTGTACTGCGCACATGTCTGAACCTGGAGAACTGGACCGGATCATGGCATCTAAAGGGATGCGGCACTTCTGTCTCATATCAAAACGCCTGGTGCTCTTCAGCCTGGTCTCCACAGTCATACTCGGGGCTCTGGGTTGGCAGGTAAAAATAGTTTCTGTGGAAATCTTTAAAAAATGTATTAAGATGTAGGGCTGGGCGATATAATGAAAATCTCATATCATAGTATACAGTGCTCAGCATATATAAATTTATATATATTTTTAATAGGAAGCAATACAATATTATATTTGTGCATATACATTAGATTAGTCAGTACTGAAGCCAAATTTAGAGCTTATCTAACAAAATACCTTACCATAACGGACCAAAAACTAGAACACATAAATGTATATGTTAATGAAAAATGTCTTTTTTGCAATATTTTGTTTGAATTTAATTGTATTATCTTTCAATTTCTAAGTATGTTTGGTGACTAAAATATTATTTGATAAATACAGTTTAAGTCAGAATTATTAGCCCCCCTGAAATATTAGCCCCGTTTATTTTTTCCCTAATTTCTGTTTAATGGAGAGAAGATTTTTTTAACACATTTCTAAAAATAATAGTTTTAATAACTCCTCTCTAATAACTGATTTATTTGATCTTTGCCATGATGACAGTAAATAATATTTGATTAGATATTTTTCAAGACACTTCTATACAGCTTAAAGTGACATTTAAAGGCTTAATTAGGTTAACTAGGCAAGTTAGGGTAATTAAGCAAGTTATTGTATAATGATGGGTTGTTCTGTAGACTATTGAAAAAATATATAGCTTAAAGGGGCTAATAATTTTGTCCTTAAAATGGTGTTTAATAAATTAAAAAATGCTTTTATTCTAGCCGAAATAAAACAAATATGACTTTCTCCTTGCTCTGTTAAGCATCATTTGGGCTAATAATTCTGACTTCATCTGTATATCCATTTAATAAATCTGTTTTGTTTAAATGCACCAAAACAATTGCCTGTGTTCACTGAGAAACAGAGTGTGGGGGAAAACGGAGCACCTGGAGGAAACCCACGCGAATATGGGAAGAACATGCAAAAAGAAATGCCGACTGACCCAGCTGGGATTAGAACCAGCGACCTTCTTGGGGCTGTGAGGCAACAGTGCTAACCACTGAGCCACTGTATCGCCCGCATTTGCATAACGGCATGTAATATTGTGCTTGTATAAATTATGAAAAGTATTACCATATTTTGTGACACCACAAAATAAATGATAGATTAATATATTAAAATATAATGTCATATTGCACAGCTCTATTTATATGTGTAACATTTTTAGAAATGTTTTAGTTTAGTTTTTATATTTTAGTTTTTATATTTATGTTAATTTTGTGTGGTTGTGAAAAATCTTTATGATCTTTAAGATTATTATTATTATTATTATTATTATTATTATTATTATTATTATTATTAATGAAAAAAATTATTTACAAACATACATTTCTTTTTGGAAGTCATGAAAAGGTCAAACTACAGACATGACAAGATTACATTGCATGATGTCATTTCCATTTTTTCCGCTGCATGTTGGTTTTACCTCATGACTTTGCAAAAATTTTTTACCAAGCTTTTTTTTTTTTTTTACAAAAAGATATGACTTTTATGCATTTTTACCATGATCAGGGGACATCTGATAAAACATAATTAAATAGTAATATAGTCATTGTAACAGTTTATATACGAAGACAAAAATCTTGTCAGGCATATTTACAACACTAATAAATTAATAGCATAATGACAATCTATTTAAGGATCACAGTGTATCCACAAGTGCTAATTAGGCTGACTCATTTTAAATCCTTATGCTTTGCAATTTGCCACCAGACAAAAATTGCGTAATATTTCACTAATGTTTTGTTCTAGTCTTTGACTTAATTTATTTAATGAAAAATACTTTAAATGGGTAAACATTGCAATAAACATACCTAGTTTCTATGTAAATATATTATAAAACCTAATTAATTGGTATGCTGTCAAAGCTACATTTTCAGCTTTCATCACTACATTCAGTAGTGTCCTATGGTCTTTGTTTGAATTTTTATTCCAGTGTTGTTTAATAAATTAGAAGGTGGATTTCAACAATATAATTTAATCTTGTTGAACAAGTTATACAGTTCTTAAAAAATAAAAATAAAAAACTTACTGACCCCAAAAATTGCATGTTAATGTTTTTTTAAATTCAATTTTGACAAATTTTGACAAATTCTTCAACCCATTTTCAATAGATACTTTTTTTTTTGTCTAAATGGTTTGCATTTTGATTGTTAAAGGTTTTCATAAAGGCATTGTTTTCTCCTTCAGTCGTCCAACAGTCTGTTCATCTCCTTGTTTCTGCTGGTCCTGCCTCTCGAGTCTTTAGCCCACGGGCTCTTCCTTGAGTTGGGAAACAGTCTTGGTGGAACATGTATCGGTTACGCTGTGGTGATTCCTACTAACTATTGCAGGTACTAGATGCTTATACACTCACAGTGTGTCGGAGTTTATATACTGTCTGAAAAGGGATTGCATGTGCATTTGAACATATCTTCGATATAATATGAAAAGTATGAATAGAATTCAGACGTACTGCATCTGCCATGTTGTCATAATCGCATGACCTACCTGCCTGCTGTTGAATGCTATGAATTTGGTGCACTTATCTTGATTCTTTTTCATGGCCAGTTATGATTGCCGATTTCTTTTTACAAGCTAATAAAATTCTTGTAAATTTCAGATTTTTTTTGTTAATTTTTAAAGTAAATATTAAGTAAAATCAATTATTTTCTGTTGGTATGTGAAATTAGGGTTCATAAATGCAGCGGTTGGACAATGAAACTGAAATGCCTGGTTTTAGCCCACAATAATGTATTAGTATGGTGTAGGGCCTCCCTTTGCGGCCAATACAGCATTAATTCATCTTCAGAATGACAGATACAAATCCTGCACAGTGGCCAGAGGAATGTTGAGCCTTGCTTTGTGCAGAATAGTGGCCAGGTCACTACGTAATTCTAGTGGAGGAAAGCGTTTCCTGACTCGCTACTCCAAAACACCCCAAGATGGCTTAATGACATTTAGATCTGGTGATTGTGTAGGCCATAGGAGATGTTCAACTTCATTTTCATGTTCATCCAACCACTCTGTCAAAAGTCTTGCTGTGTGTATTGGTGCATTATCATCCTGATACGCGGCACCGTCTTCAGGAGACAATGTTTGAACCATTGCTTGCACATGGTCCTCCAGAATGGGTTCAGTAGTCCTTGGCAGTATTGGGGATGGGGAATACCATGATATTGCAGCTAGAACCATTATTCATCCACCCTGTGGTTTACTCTGGGCATGCAACCGTCTGGGTGGTACGCTTCTTTGGGGATTCTCCACACCGTAACTCTCCTGGATGTGGGAAAGACGGTGAAGGTAGACTCATCAGAGAACAATACATGTCTTGCATTGTCCACAACCCATGATTTTTGATGCAGGCCCCATTGAAACCAACGTTTGGCATTGGCATGAGTGACCACAGGTTCGGGTGTGGCAGTTACTCCTGTTGGATATGTTTCATTCCACTTGGTGGTATGCTGACATTACCCTGATACCATGGCTCTTGATACATCGCAGACATGCTGTCTTGGTCACATATGCGCCACTGAGATGTGCACCAGCAATTTGTCCTCTTTTAACCTCTAACATGTCACCCAAAATGTTGTGTGTATTGCAATATTTTAAGCAAAGCTGTGCTATTACTCCGCTAATTAAACCTTTACACTCTGCTCTTACTGGTGAAATGTGCAATTATTGAAGATTGGTCACAAGGCTGGTCAGATTTAGCCATATAACATCCAACAATTGGCTAGTGTTTCAGTTTCATTGTCCAACCACTGTAGAAACCTCATACAAAAGAAAAACAAGCAGGATTAACAGTTTTCTTATTTAAAGCTGTAAACAAAGCATTTGCGCTGGTATTTAATGTTTTAATCCATGGGGTACTCAAGTTCATAGGACAAGTGGTCCACAATAAAGCCACATAAAATGGGAGAAAATGCATAATGTGGTTCCCAGCAACAAATGACTAAAAACCGGTTTAGCATTTTAAACACGTGGTGCAACCTAGTGCTGAGTTGGGGTTCTCAGCTGGTGTGTGACCAGCTTTCAGATTATTAACTGCATTATTAACTGCATTTACAGGTTTATGCAAAAGTTTGGCCACCCCTGATAATTTTCCTGCTGGCCTTTCAAATCAGCAAATTCATTTATATTTTATACCCTAGGGAAAAGCAACATTTCAGTTCTGACATAACATTTATTTAATAAACAGATGCAATGCAATTTAATTCATAACAAAAACAGACAGATGCAAAATTTTGGGCACCTCAACAGAATAATGACATCAATCTTTTGTACAGCCACCTTTTGCTGAAATAACAGCCTGTAGACCCTTATAGTCAACAACAAGTCCCTGAATTCTTGCTTAAGGCATTTTAGGCCATTCTTTTTCTTGCAAATTTTTCCAGTTAAGTCAGGTTTGATGAGTGCTGAGCATAAATGGCCCTTTTCAAATTAATCCATAGATTTTTGATGATGTTCAAGTCTTGGGACTGGGATGGCCATTCAAAAATGTTGTATCATGTCTGAGCATGAATTCCTTGGTAGATCTGGAACTGTGCTTTGGGTCATTGTCCTGCTGAAACAGCCAACCCTGGAGTAACTTCAGCCTCTTGACTGATTCCTGAAGATTGTTCTTCAGAATCTGCTGATACTGGGTGGAATCCACTCTGACAAGGTTTCCGGTACCTGATTGGTTTTACCTGTGTTAGGATGGTTAAGGTTCACTGATGCTGCGTCCTTATTCGCATATTTATACTATGCCCTAAAAGTATGTACTTTTTTGTGAAGGAAAAATATATACTTTTGAGGATGTAAAAGAAGAGGATGCAAGCTTTGGGACACACTACGTTCTCGTTAACAGATCGTTGTGTTGCTTAGTTATGAGCCCTGTCAATCATCCACACATCATCCACATTTCTGTCATATTTAATTTCCTACCTTATTGGAGAAGCAGCAGCAGGTTAATCTCCCATTCAAGAGTCTTTTCATGCAAAGAAATCTCTTCAGGTTTTTGGATAATTCTGCATTCAGATGTTATTGTCCAAACACGTCTTTATTTAAGTTCAGTATTGTTGTTACAGATGAAATATAACAGAAAATGCGATTTAAATATTTTCCAGTTGGCTAGATATTATTGTGTCAGTCATACAAACATCTTTACCGAAGCCTCTCTACTTGACAGTTGGTCTCGCATGTCCGCCATGTTTGTAGTTTATTTACACTTTTCACCCACGTTTGTAGTTCTAATAAAATTTACGTCTAACGCGCAATGTACTGTGGGCAATATTAGCGGTTAGAGTAAGGACGGTTCTAAAATTTTACCAAAAAATATTCAATCATCCGGGAACCTTTTGCATACTCATTTCAACATACTCTGATTTGGGACATACTAATTCTATTTAGTATCAAATATTATTTAGGATGGAAAGTCTGCGAATTGGGACGCAGCATTGGTCACTCAAATCAATTTTGTGTTGTAATCAATCAGCATTAAATGATTACACGTTTTGAAATCCACACAAAAAAGAGGGTGCCCAAACTTTTGCATAGCCTGTTTTTCAGTTTAATTTCAATACATTTTTAGTTTCAGTTGGATTTTTCTTTTATAAAGAGAGCACATAATTATGCAGCCACGAGGGGTAACAAATTTTTTGCATAAAAGTGTAAATGGTGCAAACGTAAAGCTTAATATTTGTTCTACTCTTGAACTAATTCTAATAAGTAATTCATTTTTAGCATGATATAGGCCACAAAATTAATCCAGATGAGCCCCTCTGTTTTATTCAGAGATAATCTAAAAATAAATTATTTACAGAACCAGATACAAGATCAATCGAGCGTTTGAAAGCCACGTCTATCAGTGCTCAAATTTTAGCAAGAAATGGGCATTTTTAAAAAATGTACTAGAGTTGTACCAGGACTACTAGGGCTATTAATCATATTCAAATCATATAATTAAAGCCAGCCAAGCATGAAAGTCTGGTCCCACTTTATATTAAATGGCCTTAACTAAAATGCATTCATTAAAGTACTTATTGTGTAAATACATATTTTTACATTATGCTTATGCTTGATTAAATATTCCTGCATGTAATTACACATGTAATTCATTTCTCTAATTACATTTATAATTACACTGTTGACCAACAATAAACTTAAACTTACTCATACCACCAAACCTGTCCCTAACCCTACCTATATCCCACCTCAAGACCCCCAGATTTGTTTTGCAATACATTAAGAACATTGTATTTATATTTTGATGTAAGTGTATAGTATTTAAGGCCACTTAATAATAAGTGGAACTGAAAGTCTTATCCACACAGTCCTTTTATTTAATGTTGAAAACACAAAATCATGGAAGTATGTAATGAATGATGGTCAATTTTTGTTGTAATTGGTGAATGCAGAATCTTTCATGTTATTCAGTGGTGCTTCGTTTCGTATTATAGCTCATGCTCTGGTTTTCCCTCAGTCCAGACGGTCAGCCCACCCTGCTCCCTCCAGCTCATGTACAAGAGCTCAACCTTCGTTCCACTGGGATGCTCAACAACGTGCAGCGCTTCTTCTCTCATCACATGATCGAGACCTACGGTTGCGATTACTCCACGAGCGGCTTGAGTCTGGAGGCCCTCCAGGCCAAACTCCGCATATTCATGGAGGCGCACACGACTGACGGCCCACGACACGACACCTACGTGCTCTATTACAGTGGACACACACACCGCAGTGGAGAGTGGGCACTAGCAGGTGGGAGAATCATTGCAAAACTTTTTTTTTTCCTCCTCATGTACAAACAGAACATTGGTTAGTGTCAAAACAGTTCGGGCTTCACATAAAAATAAATAATAAAAAGAGGGAATTTATTTGATGAAAAGTGAAATCTAAATTGGACCATACAAAATCAAACACGTATATTTGATCGTATAGTCTATAGTCCTGTGTTTATTAGTCGCATTGAATCAATAACATTTTCTGGGTAGGGCTGCACCAGCTCTGAAAATGTTAAATTATATATATATATAAATATTAGTAATGTGTTGCAAAAGTAATTATTACATTTTCCCGTAACGCAGTAGTGTAAAGCATTACTAATACGTTTTCAGTAATATTTTACTCGGTACATGTTCAGTAACGCATGCGTTACTACAAACTTTCGCCCGCAAGACATTAACAAATAAAAAATACCGCAAGTAAGTTCTATTTCCTGTTCGTGGTTAGTGAATATATGCGAGTTGTCATTAATATCCCTTTGGCTATTGGAACTTTTTTTTACTTTGAACGTGGAATGATTTCAGCCTCTGAGCTCAAGGTCCGAGGCTGTTGGCTCAGCCTGGTTCACAGTAATGTTAAGCCCTGACGCGCAACGGAAGAGCGGCAAATAGATAAAAATGGCAGAAGACAGTACATTCGCGAGATGGACGTACGTGCATATGTCGTTATTTTACTGATAAATGTCGTAAGTGCAGTTTTACAAGTCGAGAACGCATTCATGTAATCCTCTGTTCATGGACAACTGCTCGACTGCAAAATTTCTCGCAGTCGCATGCAGTCAAAACACGGCTGCTCACGTGCGAATGATCTGCTCTCGTTCTGTCAGATGATGCAGACTCACAGTTTGTGCCTCATGCTTCCTCTTCCTTTGGTGCTTTTGCTCTCTAGAGATCCCCCTGTTCAATTGGTTATCCCAAGAATTTTGATATGGTTTCTATATTGCTACACTATTAATTAACAATACACAAAAAACTAAAAGGTTATCGTAGATTCTGTAATAAATACTAGTGTTTTTGAGTGTTAGGTAAACTGCCTATATTTTAGGCTAGTATTATTTACAAGTTGTTAATAATGAATGCTTCAGCATACTGTAGTTTTAAGAAAGGTGAACTGATAAAATGAAATACAGTGTATTCAGTGCATCAAATTATTTATTATAGCTTCCAGAATCTGGCCACTTTGGTGTCTGAGTATATTGTAGCTGTTTTTGTAGCCTGTGGCTTTAAATGCAACTGAGCTGCTTCTCCCCGCCTACCATTCCCAAGTGCGTGTCTGCTTATCATGCGTTACGTCAGATAAACAGCAGTCAGTGATAGAGATAGACTTGGAAGAAGCTGAAATACAGCTCAATAGTCAAAAATACCAAGTAATTTTATTTCTTGTGGGGTTTATTCAAGCCTGAAATTCGGAAATGAGTCTTACACAAATAATAGCGTTTACTGACACCATGCGGACATAGTGATTATAGTGGTTAAGAATTACATAGCAATTTTACTGTCTTTATTACATACATGCTCTGTTTTAAAAACGTTTTAAACTTATAAAACTTGTAAAATCACCAAAAGATGTAACAAATATTTTAATCCCAGGTTATTTGAGAAAAAAAAACAAACAAAAAAAAGTTCTGTGGACGCGTGTATACATGTTATAGAAACATGGCGCCTGTCAATCAATTCGGTGGGTGGGAAAAACTGCACTCCAAATCACGTTGCGGTGGGCCTCAAAATCACTGGGATTTGGGCCCTATTTTTATGTCTTGAGTGACTTGAGAGACTTGAATTTATATCACCATATATTACGGTGGACACACCATACCTACACACCATTTTGTCCAAACAGCTTCCAAAAGTTGGTATTTGTTTGTAGCAGTCCTCCTAAAATTATCTTGTAAATCTTAACATTAATGTAATCGGTGGTGCAGTGGGTAGCACATTTGCCTCACAGCAAGAAGGTCGCTGGTTCGAGCCTTGGCTGGGTCAGTTGGCATTTCTGTGTGGAGTTTGCATGTTTTCCCTCGCAAGGGTTTCCTCCGGGTGCTCCGGTTTCCACCACAAGTCCAAAGATATGTGGTACAGGTGAATTGGGTAGACTAAATTGTCCATAGTGTATGTGTGTGAATGAGTGTGTATGAATGTTTTCCATTGATGGGTTGCAGCTGGATAAAACATGCTGGATAAGTTGACGGTTCATTCCGCTGTAGCAACCCCGGATTAATAAAGGGACTAAGCCATCATTCATTTTTAAAAGAAAATAAATGAATGAATGAAAATGTAAAACCTAATCTATTTGCCACTTCCACTGCAGTTAGTGATAATTAAGTGATCATTACATCAGTGGTTCTCAGTTCTTGTCCTTGCACAATAGTGTTCTCAGATAACCAGTGCAATAGATGAGAGCTTTATGCATGAACTGTGTTCAGTACAGGGTCTCTACATAGTGTCCAGAACTCCCTACTAACCTGAGCACGGGACAACTTCAAAACATTCACAGACTTGCTCAATGCCACAGAGCCTGCATCGTACTATTTATAATAAGCTGTTCACTCCAAAGGCAAAATTAAACATTCATGTGAGTAGATTACATACAAAGTTAATGCAAATAGGTGCAAACCAGGCAGCATGAATAAGGAATCTTCAGTGCATTTGTCAGGAACACTAAGAATTTGTCTCAGTTGGATCTTTCGTGCTAGTTCAAGTAAATTAACTTGAGTGGAAAATTAGCATGAAGTGCTAATTACAAATGCTCTCATTGGTTGATGCATTCAAAGATGCGTGATGGTGAGGCCAGTGCTGTTCAACAACCCAACCCTCCTGTGACCTATTGTTTGTCTGTAAAAGAATTAAAAATAATGATATATAATATTAAATTATATATTATATAACATTTTATATTATATTGTATTATATAAATTAATTATATTATTTTAAATGATATTGTATTAAATTATATGATATATTATATTATATTAGATTAGTATTTTTTACTGTTATACATATAGTATACGTTATTGTTGCTTTGAATCTAATATTAAAGTCTATAATGGATATCTCTACATAAATGTTCAGCCAAATATTGAAGATGTCATAAAACCTTACAGATGTCCTCTTTGTCACCTTCTCCCCATTCAGGTGGAGATGTGCTGCGTCTGGATGAGATTGTGCAGCTTTGGAGAGAGAAGAACGCTGGATTCTGCTCTCGCCTCATCATTATCCTGGACACTGATAACTCTGTGCCCTGGGCGAAGGAGGTGCAGAAAATCGAGGGTCTTTACATCGCAGTTCAAGGGGCTGAACTCTCCAGTCCCACAGACCTGGAGCTCCAGGACGCTCCTCAGCTCGGCGACTTCACCACTCAATGGGTTGATTTTAACTGCAACCCTGACAGTATAGTTCGGTTTTCAGAGCGCGGCCGGTCTGTTCGCGCGGTTTACGGTATTTCCAGACACTGGAGCGACTATAAGCTTCATCTGCCCACTGATAGTGATGTCACCAGGCACTGGAGACTCTATTTTCCACGTGTGACTTACCCTGTGGTTCAACTTGCACATTGGTGTGGTGGGTTGAATATGTTCTGGGTTTGCGGATACTGCGTTCGGCTGCTACGGAGAGTCAAACTTACGTGGTTTCCACCTGCGGTGCTTGACACGGGACAAGGGTTCAAGCTGGTCAGATCGTAGAATAATGTTCTGGATGGCGAGGATACTGTAAAAGCAGCTGATGGGGAGTATGGACAAGTTGATTTGGGTTGTGTGGACCAGTGTGGCAATTTCTAAAATCTCAGGTGTGAAAATTCTCTCCATATATATATGTGTGTGTGTGTGTATGTTGTTTTTTTTTTGATGGTAAAAATAGGTAGAACTGACCAACTTGCTAGAATGTGATTTGGGTGTCTTCGTCACTCTATAAGGGTTTTTTGTGGAGGAAAAAAATCTGGTTCTGGGTCATAATCACCTAAATTATTATAAAATAGTTTGTTTTGCATAAAGAAATATATATATATATTTTATTTATTTAAGATATTTAGGATAACAGCACTAATATAGTATATTATATTATATTATTCTATATTATTCATTCATTCATTTTCTTTTCGGCTCAGTCCCTTTATTAATCTGGGGTCGCCAACGCGGAATGAACCACCAACTTATCCAGCACGTTTTACGCAGCAGATGCCTTTCCAGCTGCAACACATCTCTGTAAAAACATTCATACACACTTACTCACACTCATACACTACGGACAATTTAGCTTACCCAATTCACCTGTACCACATGTCTTTGAACTGTGGGGGAAACCGGAGCACCCAGGGGAAACCCATGCGAACTCCACACAGAAACGACAACTGACCCAGCTGAGGCTCAAACCAGCGACTTTTTTGCTGTGAAACGACAGCACTACCTACTACGCCACTGCGTCGCCCTATATTATATTTAATTATATTATATTATTACTGCCAGGGCTATTTATATCGAAGTTGATATTTAGCCGCACCATATTGGTGTTTCGTAACATCTAGCTTTTTTTATGAGGTGGGTGGTTAGCCCATCGCTCAACCCCCAACCTGGAAAACCATTATATTATATTATTTTTACATATTACATTATACTATATTACAACATACAGCAGGTAAAAAAAAGGAACTAGGAACTGGATTTGACACCTGTGCTCTAAATAATTTCATTACATAATAAAAAAATGGTATTACCATAATGTTCTGTAAAAATGTTAGCACAGGAATGGCCAAACTTCCTGTAGATTTGAACTCCAACCACAATTAGACACACCTGAACCAACTAATCAAGCTTTTCACCAGAGCTGCATTCGAAATCGCATTCTTCCATACTATATAGTACGCTAAAAACAGTATGCGAGCCGAGTACTATGTCTTCATAGAATTCGAAAAACAGAATGTGAGAAGTACCCAGATGACCTACTACTTCTGGAAAAATTCTAAAGTGCGCATCTGATGAACGCTATGCTATTCCATGATGCACCACGAGAGAATTCATGAATGGGAGTGAGGATGTTGCTAGATCAGATTTATATTATTCATTAAATTTCTCATTTATTGTATTTTATAAACGTCTACCCCAACCCTAAACACAACCATCACAGTAATATAAAAACAGTAGTTGTACAGAGTGTTATTTATTAAATTACCCAATAAATAGTATTTTATTAACACCTACCCCAACCCTAAATCCAGCCATCACAGTAATATTCAATATTGTTATACAGTGTTACAAAAATGATGCTATATAGATGTGCGTATCCACAGCTGTATCCTATTTAAACAGGTTATTGAACGAAGTGACGTCAGTAGGTCACGTGATGATGACAAAATGGCAGATGTAGTACGCCCGAGTTCCATTCATACTACTCACATTCAAACTGTATAGAACATACTTTTCTAACGGTCGAGAAGTACATTTAAATTCAAATGCAGTACCTACTGAGTAGTAGGCGAGTTCGGACGCAGCCCAGGTATTCCACAAAGCTTCTGCCGGGTGTATTGAAGCAAGTTGGAGCTAAACTCTGCAGGACCCTCCAGGACCAAGTGTGGGCACCCATTTTAGCATTATGTCATGATTTTCTTTTATTATTAGTAATAATAGTCTTGTTTATAGATTATATAATTAAAAATGTAAAATAATAAAATATAATATAATATTTAATAATTTCTTTAAAGACATTTCTACATTAGAAATGAAGGCTATCAATGCAAAAACTGATTTCAAATGAATTTTATGTCCCATTAGTAAACAAATACGACAATAGTTATTACTACTTATGCCAAATCATCACTTCCTTTTGAAATTGAGGTTAATTATGACCTAGAGATTTTTTTTTTCTTGCAAGATTCACATATATTGCGTTACTGATGAGCCTAACAGCAAGGCACCCACCCACTGTTACAGCTTTAAACTACTTCCACCGCCAGTCTAAACATGTTTTCCAGAACTTTTCTATGAGCTTTTCCTAACTGTAAATGATTAATGTACCAGCACTGAACAGTTGAATGCAGTGCCTCTTTTCAACGGCGCAAGACAAAACACAGCCTTATATTTACTGTCTATACAATGTTCATTTAACACTATACATTAATCCAAACATTCGATCAAAAAAACAAAACAAAGAAACTATTTCTATTGGTCTGTTTTGTTTTACTTGTTGATACAGCTCAAGATTTTCTACTGCCCTTTATAAATTTGTGCTATTTTGTATATCGCTTTGGTCATTTTGACTAATATTGTGTGTTTGCTAGCACTTCTAGCATTTTTAACCAAGGATGTTGGGGTTGAGTGTTTGTTTATTCTAGCGGTAACGTATTCTGAAGTGCCTTTTCTAAAGTGAGTCACCAAAAGATTTTCATTGAAATATGCAATATTTATTGACTGTATGATTTGAGTGTGTATGAAAAGGGCTGTTCACACCAAGGAGAAATATAATGATATGGTACTACATATATAGGACAAAATATACACTGTGATATGCAGTATGTGCACACTTTAAATTTAATGATAACAACAGAAATAATATAGATTTAAATTGATTTATATATATATATATATATATATAAATTTTTTCATCTGATAAATTGGAGATGTATAGTAACGAAAAGTCTACATTTAAAAGGTAATAAATAATATATAGGCTGATAAATAGACGTTTTTCAGAGCCGGATTACAAAAACAAAAGGCAAATAACTACAGCTGATCACCGATTGGAAAAAAAACAAAAAATATATAATATATAGATATTTTACCAATTTACAAATCTGAAATTATTCATTTGGTCAATAATGATGACTTCTGGTCTCAACTCTAGCTGAATTTTGCTAGTGTAATGGGAGACCACACCGCTGCATTGAGCACTTGCAATAAAAAAAAAAAACATTGTTATCTGTTTTATTATAGTTATTATTTTTGGTGTGAACAGGTCTTAAAGCTTTTAAAAGGACCTGCGAATGACTTCAAGAAAAGACTGAATGAGACGCTGGGATGATTTCAGTGATTACGTGTATGAAATCAGACATAAGAATGAGTTATGATTAAAAGAGTTCTTTTACTACAAACTTGTGTATGCAACAGTTTTGTTTTTTTCAACCCTGGTGTCAAAATTCAACCTTAGTAGAACATTCCTCTGAAGGTATAAGCATATAGGAATGAGCCCTTCTGAATAAAGTGCATTGTGCGATACCAAACAACTTCCCTCCACAAAAGATCATAGCCCGAATTCAGTTCATTCCAAAGGGTTCTTCGAAGTGGCCAGTTTTGATGGAGAGCATGATTTTTTTTAACATTTAAGTACCCTTTGCTGGGCGATATATCCTGTTTGGAATGCATCCTATGACTTCAATACTGTGAACCAAACTGAACCATGGAACTAATACCAAGAACTGAACAGACATGTGGCTCCAGTACTATTAACCAAACCAAGACTTAAATACTGTGAATTTAACTAAGGTGTGGCTACAAAACCAGGAACCAAATAGAACTGAGACTAAGATATAATGGACCAAATGGGACCAAGACTAAAATGCTGTGAACCAAATAGAACTAAGACTAAAATATCAAGAACCAAACAGAACAGAGACTAAAATATCATATTCTGAACCTAAAAGTTGGCTTCAACACCTTACTGAACCTCACAGAACAGTGGCTCCAATACTGTGAACCATACGAAACTGAGACTAAAATATTGCGAACCAAACAAAACGGAGAATAAAAAAACCATAAACCAAATGGAACAGAGACTCAAATATCATGAACCAAACGGGACCAAGATTAAAATGCTGTTAACCAAATGGAAAGGAGACTCAAATATTGTGAACCAAACAGAACCAAGACTCAAATACTGTGAACCAAACAAAATGGAGACTAAAATATTGTGAACCAAACAGAACCAAGACTCAAATACTGTGAACCAAACAAAATGGAGACTAAAATATTGTGAACCAAACAGAACCAAGACTCAAATACTGTGAACCAAACAAAATGGAGACTAAAATATTGTGAACCAAACAGAACCAAGACTAAAATACTGTGAACCAAACAAAATGGGGACTAAAATATCGTGAACCAAACAAAATGGAGACTAAAATATCGTGAACCAAAAAGAACCAAGACTAAAATACCATGAACCAAATGGAACAGACTAAAATATCATGAACCAAACAGAACAGAGACAAAAATATTGTAAACCAAACCTAAAGGTGGCTCCAACATCTCACCAAACCACACCATGGCTCCAATAAACCAAACTGAACCATGACTACAATATTGTAAACTGAACCAAACCATGTCTCCAATACAGCGAACTAAACCGAACCGTCGCGAATACCGCGAATCAAACCATAACAATGGTGTATCATTACACCCCTAGTGCATACAGTGCATCCGGAAAGTATTCATAGCGCTTCACTTTTTCCACTTTATGTTGCAGCCTTATTCCGAAATGGATTTTATTCAGCCAGATCAGTAACATTAAATAATATTAAATTAAAATAATTAGAACTCCTCTAAATTAATGAGGAGTTTTATCTCCTGTTCAAAAGGAAAAACAACAACAAAGACGAATGACCAAAGACATAAAGTCAAATTTATTTGACGTTTAACTTCAAATGAGACAATAAAAAGCTTGCGGAGGTAAATGTCCAAAAAAAAAAAAAAAAAACTCAACTAAGTTTAACCCTCTTACCTGCACATCAAATAAAACAAATAATAACATTCACTTGCCTCCCTACTAACCACAAAACATGAGAAAACGTAAAAAACAAAAAGGCACTCTCCTCAGCACGTGTCTCCATATAGATCTCAAAGTCAACACTCAGCGTTCACTTTCAACAATTTCGCAGAGTAAATACAACACAATTTTAACTTCACAAAACAAACTACACAAACCGGGAGAGAGGAGACTCTCTGAATGACGTCCCAGTCCGGTTCAAATTGTCTTCACAAACAAGCCGGCAAGCCTCCACGTGTGGGCACCTGATTCAATGCACCTGTGCGGTGATAATGAAACCTGCCGGAGAGACAGAGGCGAAGAGAAGAGAACCACAAGTATATACAACACACAAAAAAGAAAACACTACTTACGATATATACATGTATATTTATTTTTAGATTATTATTATTTAATTAATCAAGGAGATGTGTAACACTGTTACAGAAGGACAACCATTTGTGCAGCAATCCACCAATCAGGCATTTAAGGTAGAGTGGCCAGACAGAAGCCACTCCCTGCCTGGAATTTGCAAAAAGGCATCTGAAGGACTCTCACACCATAAGAAACAAAATTCTCTGCTCTGATGAGACTAAAATTGAACTCTTTGGAGTGAATGTCAGTTGTTATGTTTGGAGACTAGTCAGGATATAAGGAAAGATGAATGCAGCAATGTACAGAGACATCCTGAATGAAAACCTGCTACAGAGTGCTCTTGACCTCAGACTGGGTCGACGGTTCATCTTCCAGCAGGACAATGACCCAAAGCACACTGCCAACATATCAATGGAGTGGCTTCACAACAATTCTGTGAATGTCTCGGTGAGAGCCCAGACCTAAATCCTATTGAACATCTCTGGAGAGATCTGAAAATGGCTGTACACCGTCGCTTCCCATCCAACCTGATAGAGCTTGAGAGGTACTGGAAAATCCCAAAGACGGGTGTGCCAAGCTTGTGGCATCCTATTCAAAAAGACTTGAGGCTGTAATTGCTGTCAAAGGGGCATCAACAAAGTATAGAGCAAAGGCTGGGAATACTTATATACAGGTACATGTGATTTAAAAAAAAAAATCTTTTAAGAAGCCATATTATGGGTTTTTGAAAATGACCTTCCATGCAGTGTGTAACACAGCTCTAAGTGAATGAAAACATCCAGCTGAGGTTTAAATCTAAAAGTGCACCATGTTTAAAACTATTGATTCTTTAAGCGAAATAGTCGCCTCAGAGTCTAATAAACGAATCGAGTTGGGTTCGGATCTTTTGTTTGATCGCATCGACGTGGATACGGTACATCACCAAATATGTGCTTCCAGTTCTGATAAAATGTGCATGCGCTTTCACTTCAGACACTTAAAGAGGCGCGGGGCATCACAGGACTGATCAAGGCGTGAAGATGACGATTACTGACAGATGGAGATCCGGCTGCGAGGAATAAATGGTTAACGTTTATTTTCACAACAATACCACAGAATAGCCAACCTAGAGCTGTGTTCCTATCATCTTTCTGATTTTTGATACAATAACCTACGCTGCAATGCGGGATTGGTCGGCCGTTTGCTATTGAAGGAGCAGCAGACTTTGACAGGGAATTTGTCAGTAATTTTTACAGTTCAAATGGACCAGTTTCTTCATCCTGCGGACCATAACACGTAAGTGTCATTAAAATTGTTGCCTCGTTTTGTGTAGTTTGAAAATATGTGTTTGATTGTGTGTTATAAGTTGTAATCACCCCGCGCGGCTTGTAATCGTGTATCTATTATAGATCAGTGCTTGTACTGTATCTCTCAGGTTAAATCTGTATGGTACTGTTCACGTCCAAAACTACATTAAAAACGTGACGCATGCTTCTTCCTTTACCGATTTAAATGTGTTTCTGAACTGGCGATCCTCTGCTGTTTGCCTTTGCTATGGCCTCCATTAGCTGTTCCTCAAACGCGTGGCGCGGTCAATTTTCAAAATAGTTCAACTTTTGCCACAGTGTGGATTAATACTGAAGGTGTGTCGTCGTTATTACTTGGGGTTTAGGGTTAAGAGTGGAGTAATATGCTGGTCTTTAACTGCATTCTATTATTGCACTCCTGCATTGGGCTCTCACATACTTTCTGCTACTTTATACTGTAGCTGTGCTGGGCATTTCACTCTGTCTCGAGCTGAACGCGGTCGACCAATCACAATAGACGGGGTCATCGGTCCAATCAGCGCAGATTAGCTTCGCGGTAAGGAGAGGTTTGGGAACAAATGAGTCACTGAACGAATCATATGGGAGTCGCTGGGATAATTAACATGAAGGCATATTTTAAGACAATGAAGGTGTTTTTTGACCTTGCATGTTGTTGGAGACCCCTAAAACCAAAATATTAACCTTTTTAATGCAAAAATAGGGGCTCTTTAATAAATTTGCAACAATAAAAAAAAAATCTGTGTAGAGTTTTGAGGAAATAGGTGAGTTTAATCCATTTTGGAATAAGGCTTTAACATAAAAAATGTGGACAAACTGAAGCGCCAAGCGGATGCACTGTATACCTCCAGTCTGCCTTGTCCAAGGTTTCACCACAAACAGAATTCAAATCAAAATCGTTTTCAAATAGGGTTTATATCAATCCACTGATCAAATGCGTACATAAATAAAGTTTATTTGACACCATTTTCATAACGTGAGCATTGGTGTTCTCAGTTTATCAGAATGAGAAGTCGCATCATTAATCTCAACATATTCATTTTCTACACTGAAAGCAATTAGAACGTCAGTAAACCTGTGCAAGTCTCTGAGCTTCAGTTGGTGGCTCCTCTATCTTTGAGAAGTTTACTAAGCACACTGGTCTGTCTTAACACCTTCAGGTTTGAGATGTCTTCAGCTATAACAGGAACTTCAGAGCTGTGATTTGGACCCTCTGATTCGCTCTCGCTGTCCGACAGAGCTGTAAGAAGAGCGTCATTCTCGTACGTAGGAAAGTAGTATCTGAAAAACAAAATGTAAATAACGTTTTACATTTTATTGTATAAGAGCCGGTTCTTATTGTGAAATCCTAAGCCAATTAAAAGGGATAGTACACCCCAAAATGAATTCATTTGTTCAGCTTAACACAAAGGAAGACATTTGAAAGAATGTCAGTATCAAACAGATCGTGCAACCCTCTTCCATATATCTTTCTTTGTGTTCAGCAGAACAAATAAATGTTTACAGGACTGGAAAATAGGGCTGTGCATTTATTTGAAATTCAGTTTCCATTTCGATTTTGGCTTCTAACGTTTATGAAAAACATTAATCGAGATGAAACGATTATTGCATCATATACCGGCCCCCTTTCCAGTTGTACACATTAGTTGCTCTGCCAAGCTCAGTTTCTCGTGAAAATGACTGACAGCATGTACTGTAATGGAACGTTTGCAGCACGGGATGCGCATCAGTCATTGACGAACATTCGAATGCTTCATGTTTGTAAAAGCGCGAAAGAGATCGCATGCTGTTGTATGCATGCGCTCAGCCTCAGAGACGAGCAGAGGACACACATCTAAAGTCATCTTAATGTGAGCACTTTAATAGTCACACACATGCAAATTTGTGTCAAAATGTTGTGTTTAGGGATTATTCATATTAACCCTCATTTGTGTAATGAACAAACGAATTGAGATCAAGACATGTGCAAGTGAAACCTTAAATCAGAACCGTCCTGCTCTTAAAGTGACAGCGCGCAATATTCCTGCAGCCGCCTGTTTTTATCATTAATCAAACAACAAAAGAGAAAATCCCTCACTGCTCTTGACTGAAGGACTTTTGTGGCTATAATTCAATTTTTTGTCTTACAGTGAAGAGTTTGTATCCTATTTTTATTCTATTGTATTTATTTCCCTTTCCTTATTTACCAGGAGGAAAATAAATGATTATATACAGTCAGAATTATTAGCTCTCCTTAATTATTAGCAGCTCTTTATATTTTCCCCCAATTTCGGTTTAAAAGAAAGATTTTTTTCAACACATTTCTGAACATAATAGTTTCTTCTGCAGACAATAAAAACAAATATAGCTTAAGGGGGCTAATAATATTGACCTTGAAATGTTTTTTTATTTATTTTTTAACTTCTTTTATTGTAGCAGAGATAAAACAAATAAACTTTCTCCAGACGAAAAAAATGTGTAGGAAAAACTGTGAAAATGTCCTTGCTCTGTTAAACATCATTTGGAAAATATTTTAAAATAAAAATTCACAGGAGGGCGAATCATTTTGACTTCAACTGCATATCGTTTAGAATAATCGTGATTACAATTATGAACAAAATAATCGTGATTATGATTGTTCCCATAATAGAGCAGCCCTACTGGAAAAACCAGAGGAGGAGTAAACAATGACTCAATTTTCATTTTTGGTTGAACGATCCCTTTAAAATGTAAAACTCTTGATTTTTTTTAGGTCGGAATGACACTAGTTACAATAATGAACTTGATTTTGTGCAACAGGAATGGTTTAAAATGGACAGATGTGCCTTTTAATGAAACCGTCTCAACTAACTATATATTACATACCAACGATGTAAAGCAAAATAGCAAAAATTTTAATTTAGGGGTTCAAGCATGTACTGGGATTATTATTATTATTATTATTATTATAATATAAAAAGTAGGGGGTGGCTATGGTAATCAAAAACATGAAAATGTTTATACAGCAGTTTGTTGTACACAGTTTTTCTTTTATTATTTATCTTTTCACCCCTTATGTCCAAATCAAGTGGCAACCTCTCGCTCTCTCCCGTGAAGCAAACATGGAAGTAACTGAAACTGCAATTCATCAAAATTCCGCTAGTCCTGGCTCCATAATAGAGCAGATTTCTATTGAGCCTACTGTTAAAATGGCCAATTTTACAGCAGAAAAAAGGTGTTTACAGCCTGGAACAAAGAACGATTTTGGTTCATATAGCTATTATTACCCTTCATGACAACTGTGAGGGGGTGAATTTTTTTATAACTCATCCATTTTGCTTATATTAAGTCTGCATAATTAAGGGCGTGGCCACTTAAGTGACAGCTAGGTCTCGCTGGTTGCTTTCACCTCAGCTGATTCCGGCTGATTAGCCACTGAACTCGGTGTATAAAATCGTATTTTTGTGTTGTTTTATGCGGCTTTACACAGTCAGTTTCTTTTTGGAATTATTTCTTACAATTATCAGAAGATATGGCATGCTATGTGCACGTAATTGTGCTCACAAACCATTCATGTGGCCTCCATTTCCCAGGTGAGTGAAATTATATACTTATAAGAGATCTATAAATGTGTTTTTTTTTTAATTCAAATTAAATAAATCATAATTAATATTTTTCTTTAGACCTGTAATGCACTCCAGAATCTGACAGATTGATTAGCTGTAGGCTGTAGAACATTCATCTGAAACATTGTCAAACAGTGTTATGCCTGGATTTCATAAATAGCCTAGCATTTACTAACACGGACTATATTTTAAGTATTTGGAAGTATTTCACGTTTTCCTCCTGTAGAAAAAAAGTCATAAGACCGATGTTTAGTGGCTCAATGTATTATAGCAGTGTTTTTAAAAGTCTAAACACTTTATTGATATAGTGTACAGCCAAGCACATGTGGTCAGAACACAAACGAGTCGCAGGTAATAAAGTATTAAGTGTTTCTTACAAAGAAAATCCTGTCTAAGCAAAATGCTAGCAGGCATCTGTAGCTCCGCTTACGCTCCACCTTTTTGCCCTTGTTTGGCATCCCCCGGTCGGTGCGATGACGCGTGTACAAAATGGTGACGGTTGGCCTATTGGTAGCTTCTTTTGCGTTCTTCAGAAACCTATGGGTGACGTCATGGATACTATGTCCATATCTTTTACAGTCTATGGTCCAAATGAAAAAATAAATAGATGCTCAATTTCATTTCTGAAATGTTACATTTAAAAAAAAATCTTTTGTGAACAGATCCTAGATTTGTCATCTAATCGGAACCAAACCAGAGCAGAAATTTTTGGTAGGACTTTGAAAACATCGTCCACCAGGGGGCAATATTTAAAGACATTTTTTACTAGCGTAAACATTTTTGTATTCATATCAAATGTCAGATCTGCTAACAGTCAAACTGTAAAAAAACTACCTCTGCAAACCAGGATTTTCCCTCATTCATTATACAAACTTCAGGACTGAATAGATCTAGAATTAGCAAAAACACATTTCGATTTAAGACTAGCAATTATAGGTCATTTTCAAAATGGGGGTGTCCAAATATATTAAAAAATGTAATAAAAATTAGATTGGCATACTCGATTCTACAGAAGTCTGAAGTTTTTAAAAAGACCAGCCAGCGGGTGGCGCTATAACACGTTGAAAAATGAGTTTTTCTATGGCAATTCAAAATTTTATTTTTTCATCACAGTTCGAAGTGTTTATAGGCATAATAAATGTTTTTTTTTTACATGCATGTATTTAAAATGTACTTAAATCGCTGCTTGCAGCAGTATTCTTATTTTTTATGATTTTACCTGTACATTGAAAATGCAATTAAATAAATTAAACACTTACTGCGGTTGGTCCCAGTGTGAGACCTCCAGTAACTGCATCACATGACCAGCGGTAACCAGATGTTGAACTAGTCCCTCTTTGCTTTCAAACTTCTCCTGACAGCAGTAGCAGCGGCACTGGTGAAGCTCACGACGGATGTAATTCACTAGTTTGACCTGCTGGTAAAACTTGAGGCCTGGACAAACAACAGAAATCAGATTTAATAAAAGGTTCAAAATAAGACGCGTGTTCTCAAAAGCAAGCTAGAACTTGTTGGTTTTGCAATTATACTCACTTAAATCCATTTTGAGTTTGTGCAGATCAAATTCATGAGTTTCCTAGAAGAACGAAATCGTGTTATTATTATTTACACGGTTTTCATCCAAAGTGGCGAATTTAACATTTATGAAACTTTGTACTAATAAATTGTGAATAAATCTCGGTTTAAATCTCACATGTTCAAGAGAATAAAACTGTTACTCAATAATAATAATAATAATAATAATAATAATAATAATAATAATAATAATAATAATAATAATGCTCATTCGGTAACGGCACAGCTAAATAGATGTACTTTAAACCTTGATTTCAATGTGCCTAATGTTGGAGCACATCTGATCCTTTCTGGAAGCTGATTCCAACAGTGGGGGGGGTGTAGTAGCTGAAGTTGGATTTACCCCAGCTGCTTTGATTGAACTCTTGGAATTTCTAATTTATTTGATCCTAATGATCTGAGTAATATGTTAGGTTTCAGTGAGAATATCTGTAATGTATTGAGGTCCTAGGCCATTTAGTTATTTATAGACAAGTAATAATACTTTAAAATCTTTTCTGAATGTAACTGGGAGCCAGTGTAAAGACCTGAGGACAGGTGTGATGTGCTCTGATTTTCTGGTTCTGGACAGAATCCTGGCAGCAGCATTCTGGATGAGCTGCAACTGTCTGACTGTCTTATTGGGAAGGCCATAGAGGAGCCTATAGTAGCCCACAGTAATACACACTGGTGCTGATAAAAGCATGAACAAGTTTTTCACTGGAAACAAATCTAATTCTTGCAATGTTTTTGAGATGATGGTATGCTGATTTAGTCACTGCTTTGACATGACTACTAAAACTCATATCTGACTGTAGAATAACACCAAGATTCTTGACCTTAGTTTTTGTTGTTTGACCCTTAAAGCCAAGGTACTCATTCACCTTGAGAACTTCATCTCTGTTCCCAAATGCAAAGACTTCAGTTTTTTCTTTGTTTAACTGAAAAAAGTTTTGACACATCCAACTGTTCATTTCATCAATGCATCGGCACATGGTGTCAATGTGGCTACAAGTTGCTGCAATCATGGAAACCACAGTAGCTCTTTTTCCGCCATAACAAGGACTTGCACTTCAAAGCATATTTTAGTAGCAGGGTTTCCATCCTAATGTGAAGCGAATCTTTCCAAAGTTTACAAAATCAATCAATCAATCAATCAATCTATCTATATAACTATCAATCTATCTATCTGTGTGTAAAGCAGCAAATTTGTAAAGCAGCAGACTGTAGTATTGGTAGACTCTTATTATTCGCATGAACCCTTTTACACATGTCCAAAACCACCTCAAGTGAGTGTAAAACATTTTCAGCATAAAAGACAACACAGACAGAAAGTAATAGTAAATTGTAATTATAGAACAGCAATTATTATATATTTGTCCTTAAGAATACAAAAAATATTGCATAAATAGGCCAGAACCTTGCTTTCAGTGTTGGGTAAAAACATAATACATTACAATTTCATGCCTTTCATCTTCCTCTTACTTCCTTACAACACCCCCCCCCCCCTTTCACATAACCTTACTTAAAAAGGAACCAAGTAACATTTCGTTACCTCTTTTTTTGTTAAAGTGTCTTAAGATTTTAATATATTACTTTTTAGTTTTTTTAAATGCAATTTGCTAACATGTTGATAATATGTAGATGTAAACATAGCTATTGATACTGATGTAAAAGGGGTTACACACTATTTTAGGGTGTTCTTGTTTACATTTTAACTGTTGATATTAATTCATTACCAAATATGGTTAGCGTTGAATGCTGGTTAGGTTTATGCTTAGTTGCATGTAAATATGCATCATTTAATGTTATTACTATAGCAAGTACTGTACATGAAACGTGTGCAGGAAAGACACCACAAAATTAAGTGATACCTTAAAATGTATGGAAAACAATTGTAAAATATATACATATATTTGAACATGCACTGAAATATAAAAAAACAAATAAATGTACCTGCATGTGTGTGTAAATTTTGTCCATGGTCTCTGCTTGCTGATCACAAAAAAGACACACGGCACACACCGGATGAGCCTGCCAATCCGACCAATCACTGCAGGACGAAATGCAAATTATGAAAATATGATCAATATTTATTATATTATCTGAAGACGAACTTAAAATATGAAGGTCTTACTCATCTTCATCTTCAAGGATCTCTCGGTCGTCTTCAGACTGCACTTCCTCCCACGTCTTTCCCAATTCCTGTATTAGGAAAAACAACACAATAATATTAACAAGAAATCTTTTTTTTTTCCAAGAACCAGAACCCAATTATAAGACAGAAGAGATTTTATTATCACAATAATAATAATAATAATAATAATAATACAGTAAAACTTATTATTTGGTAGTTCTCAAGCAACATTAAATAAATGTAAGTATAAACAAGTAATATTATTAATAAAATAAGATAAAATAAATAAACAAACAAACATAATAATTAGATATTTACAATAATAAATAAATATAATTACACAAATTCTAATATAGATAATATTATAAAACAGAATGTACAATATTCATGCTTCAAACTGATGCATGGACAGACCAGGTAGTTGATGACGTAGAATCGATCGTAGTTGTGGTTTCTGGCATTTATTCGGCGATGCTGCTTTTTCCTCATGTGATCTTTGAGTGTGGTTTTGTCTCTGAATGTTTTCTCGCAGTACAGACACTGCATGCTGGAAAAAATAATAACGGGAAATTTAAGTTTCACTTGTTTTTTTTTATACGTTTACAATATTGTTTACTTCCTATTTTAGCTAGCTGCCATTTGAATATCTGAAATCATAAACATTACTTGAAAAAATATATGAAACTTTTGTTTTTTCAGCTAGTTGACATTGCAACATTGTTCATGTTTATTTAGTTATTTAAAACTATGTGCTACTAAAGAAATGCAAAAACATAAAAAGATTTTTAATAAAAAGAAAAATATTTATTGAAAACTGTTTGAAGACTACGGTCACATGACTCTTAAATATCTCAACAACACTCAAGTAATATAACAAACAAGGTCAACTATTATCATTAATTGGTAGAGGGGGACATATATACACACATATATACATACACAGACAAACACATGCATATAAAAAAAACCAATAACAATTATATATATATATATATATATATATTTATTTATTTATATCTGTGTATATCTGTGTATGTATATATGTCACCCTCTACCAATGCAGAGTTAATGATGATAGTTGAACTTGTTTGTTGTATTATTTGAGTGTTGTTGAGATATTTCAATGAGTCATGAGACCGTAGTCATCAAAAGAAACTTTAGACGCACATGATCACTGTTCCTTGCCGAAACGCATAGGTTTTTTTTAAAGATTAGGCATGTGAATAAAGGCTTTTTAAATTTTACAAATAAAAATATTACTTTTGAAATTATTTGAATACATTTCAATACACTGTTAATTAGGTTTCCTGTGGTTTAAAGTTCCAGAGAAACAACACTAATTGCATCTAAATAGAACATACACAAGTATTAGATAATGGTCTCAAAAAAGGTATCATCTAATTATATTATACATTTAAAAAATATATAATAAAAATAAATTAATAAAAAAAAATACATATTTTTAATAGTTTTATTCATTTATAACAAATAAAAAAATATGTAATTTTTTTTAAAAACAATAAAAAGTACAATAGCATTTGCAGTTTTTAGTATGTACTCGATCTATCTGGCAACCTGGGATTAGTGTAATGACAGAAAGCACCAAAAGAGGGCGTTCATACCTTCATCTTTATTATTAATTTTTCTTTTTTTAATAGAAATGAAATCACTATTTATCAAAATGGTATGATCATTTATGAAATATTAGTTTAGTGTTGACTTCTACTTCAAATGTTGACTATATTTTATTTATTTTTGAAGAGATATATAATTGGGTTTGCAATAATATAGCAGAATGTAAAGACTTGCTTGTCCAGTTTGCTCTCGAGTGTGTTGAGAAATTCATCACAGTAGACTATGTTGTCCGGCAGGCCGATGCTGAAAGAATGTTCTTTAGCCATGTGATTCAGCAATGAAGACCTGCAGAGAAATCAGTGGACAAAACAACACGTTAAAACCTCATTATGCAGAGTTGTCAACCTGAAACATAACAAAACATTACAACAAAAACAACACCAACATCTGAACAGCCCAAAGAACAGAGGTTTGCAATGTCACTACACAGCGGAAACTGTGTTCATGGATATTAATTAGTTCACTCTGACACTGCATTGTAATCTGCAGTCAAATTGCGCAATAAATATTCATGAAAAAATTATATTCTTTACAAATTGAGTTACTTCTATGTGATTTTTTTATCATTATCCCAGTAGATCAGCAGTTTCTGTAAAACTCACACCAGCTCATCTGGCACCAACAACCATGCCACGTTCAAAGTCACATAAATCATCTTTCTTCACCATTCTGATGCTCGGTTTGATCTGCAGCACATTGTCTTGACCATGTCTACATGCCTAAATGCATTGAGTTGCTGCCATGTAATTGGCTGATTAGAATTTTGCGTTAACAAGCAGTTGGACAGGTGTACCTAATAAAGTGGCCAGTGAGTGTATTTCTCAATTACCAGAATTTAATATATTTTTATAGTTTTACTGTATATTTAATATCAGCATGTGCCCGAATAAGAATAACAATCACCTGTTTCCAGTAAACTCCTCGCTGCAAAACATACATATGCGATGAAACGTTTCATCATCTCGCTCTTTCTGCTGCTGTTCCAGAACTTCCTCCTATTAAAACACATTAAACTTCATCACAACTTATCTAGCATTCATATAACATCACTATAATGTAAATCTTTATAAATGTATCGTGCGATTACTTTTTTCATTCACAAGTCTGACCCTTTTCTTTTAATTCTGAATTTTTCCTAGTGATTGCGAGTTAATCTCTTACCCTTTCGAGTTTACTTTAAGGGATTTTTCTAACAACAACATTTCTAATTTATTCCCATGATTTTGAGGTAGCTTCTCAGATGGCTTTTTTTTCTCCTTGCTTTTCTGATTTTGAGTTAACCTCTCATAACTTTGACCTTCTCTAAATTCTGACATTTATGTTGGAATTTCAAGTTCATTTCTTGCTATTCTGCCTTTTTTCTTAAAAATTTTAAAGGGGTGGTCCACTACGATATCATATTTTAAACTTTAGTTGATGTGTAATGTAGCTGCGTGAACATAAACAACATCTCTGAATGAATGTAATAAGCTGAACGTAATTGAATGCAATGGGAGACATTTGCTTTTATAGAGATAGCTTAGCAAAGCCTACAGCGAACGAAGTTTGGGGACTACAAAAAAATACATTCAGGTTAATGAGATCACAAACGCTTCAAGTTACCCACATTCATCACGTGCATACACCCTGCACAGCGAAGGGGCGTGGCCAGAGGCATTGTAATGTCATAGCAAAGAAGGCTAAAATGCTAAAATTTCCACAGAGCTTCTTCTGTTTCTGTATTTGGGCTTCCAAAAAAAGTGCTAACAATTTCATTTTAATTATTTTCCAGAGAATAACAAAAAATATATAGCTAGCATTTGACAAAGGACAGCTTCCAGAATCTCTCCTAGTTCAGTGCTAGATTCGGCTAAAAATTCCTCAAAGAAGGAGCAGCTCCAACCATAATAGTAGGAGCTGTGGATTGTGAGCCACAAGCTATAAGTATATTTATTTGTTAAAATGTATCTATTACATGCATAGTTTCTAGCGTTAACGTAAACAAGGGTGTAAACAATGGGAATTGCTGTTTGGCACTGTTAACAATTTAGCTACAAATTCATATTTATCCGTCAAACAGCTGTAAACACCCACAATCTTCACCAGCGCTGCAGTGTCTCTCTATGCAGCTGCTTTCCCTGCGTTCTACATCTCACATAACAAACTCGCAAAAGACATGTGAACGCTTTATAATGCTTACACATGCTTAGAACCCGAATATTTGTGAAAGACACTTGTCAGATTTTGTTTTAGAGAGCAAGCATGAGGTTCAGCTATATCCTCTCTGTCTTTTTCTGTCTGATTTAAGCTCAAACTGATACAGCTAACAGCTACACTGACTAACAGTATTAGGCACAGTGCGTGCCATTAGAGGCATGATGCTTTTCCTGGTAATGTAGAGCCGATCCGCGAATCACAGCACATTATGTTAGCTGACCAATCAAGAGCCTCTTGAGGGCGGTCTTTTAGAGGAACTAGAAAATATTATTGTCATTTTCATGTTAGCTGAGTAGCTGTATATAATTAAAGTAAGATATATGAATTAATGACGTGATTTTCCACAAATGAAGCATAAGCACACATTGCTTTGCATCTTATAAACACAATCAAGCCTTAAAAATACACTCTGGACCACCCCTTAAAATATCTCATAAGGCATGAGTTTTAAATTCTGAATTGTTAAAGGGTTTAAGAAAAATGAGAATAAAATTTACAATTTCAAGAAATAAGATCACAATTTTGACAGGAGTGAGAAAGTCTACAGTATAAACCTGCAACTGTGAGGATAAAAATCACAATCGATAAACTCAGAATGTGAATGTTGTTTCGTGAGAAACTTTAGACCATTTCTTTCAATTGCTAAGAATTATGATGAAACTGTAAGATTGCAAGAAAAGCATCTCAATTCCAAGTTTATATCTCTCAATTCTGTCCTAACCCCAACACTTTTTTCTTTCCATTAAATTTTTCAATTAAATAAACTCACAAAATTAACAATAACAGTACATTATAAAATAAATGTGGCAATCATTTATAAATATACACAGGTTTTAAAATATATTACATGGCAAAATTAACACCTTTTGTTGAACTGACCATCTCTTTGCCTCTGTTTCACAATTTCCTTCAATCAAAACCCATCAAACTTCCTGATAGGCTCTACTAGCATCACTATAGTTCACATTAAAAACATGATTACATAATTGTGAGTTTTTAAACAACTGAAATAACAGTGTGCCTCGTTTTCATCGTTCTGCATTTTTGAAAACCTGCTGTTTGATTGACGTAATCATTAATCACCATCATCGCCGAGACGCGACGTGCAGATGATTGGTGTTTAATAAACAGTGCTAATGTCTTGAGCTGGAGTTTGATGGCGCTGAATGATTGAGAAAGGTCACAGCTGCACTGGTAAACAGCTGCTCGCCACACTGCAGAAGCAGCCACTGCAGAGGTGCCCACTGCGCCCCGTTGCCCAGCAACCACAATTGCAGATTTGTGCCACAGATGAAATGTGTGCGAGATGATTATGTTGACTCATAATATCTTGGCAAAAACAGGATGGAGGCGGGGCGGGGGGTCTGGGCTTCTCTTTAATTCTGTGTTAATTGTTTTGCTTATGTTATGCAACTATGAAGGTTATTCGAAGATTGAATTGAATTAAATAAAAAAAATTTAAAAGATGATTGTAGGTTCGTCATTGCAATTCTGATGTTTTTTTTCCTTCTTTTAATTGTGTATTCGCTTCTTATAATTCCTTGACTTCTTTGTTCAATCCGTAAGATTCGAGATATAACGAACTGCAATTTTGCGAGACGAAAAAACCCCCCTCTGAATTCTTGTGTTTTTATTTTCGTTCAATTGTGAGGCCGCCTCCCAATTCAAAGCCTTTTCTTGCAGTTCTGACATTTTATTCTAGTTATTGTGAGTTAAATTTCTTAACTTAAGACTGTAAGATTTTCCCAATTTTTGTCACAATTGCAAGTTTAAATTCAACTATTTTCTAACAAAAACAATAACTTCCAACAAAGCGCACATATATTTTCATGATTATGATGTAACTTCACACAAGTCTGAATTTTTCCCCTGCATTTCTGATTTTACTCCTAATTTTGAAACTCACAACATTTATCTTGGAATCTCAAGTTTACTTCTTGCATTTCTGACTTTTTTTCTGCTGAATTTTGAGAATTTTTGTATCTCCCATCGAATGAGTGATAAATCCAGAATTTTGAGTTTACTTCTTGCATAATTCTGTTAGCTTTCGAGAAATAAATTCAGGATTATGAGAAAAATCATTACTGCAAGACAGCCTATTAATTTGGAATAAAAAGGCTTTCAGAGTAAGATAATAATGTGGAATTATGAGAGAAAACACGGGAAGAACATGAAAACTCTGTACAGTGAGTACCGACTGGCTCATGTCGCCCGATCATAGATCTTGAGGAGGTGGGAGAAGGGAGGGATATAAGGTTAAAAAACGAAGATAGGGAATGAAGAACAGGCAATTTTGGAATGATCTGACAGGCTAGCTAATGATTAGCGATAAGGATCAGCTGTAGTCGATCATATCACATGCTCCTCTCAAAATTAGTTTGTGAAACTGAACAGCAATAAATAAGATAAGATAATTTAAATAAGAAATTAAAAATAAGGAATTTAAAATATACGGAGTTTTCATGTGATTTTCTAAACTAGAAGTGAAACTGTGATTATGTCGCAGACTATAATTATACAAACAAAATCTATAATCGTTGCATCTCTATACGAGAGATGCATTTAGAACTGCAAGATTGTGAAAACCCTCTTTCAGTTTTTATTGAGTAATTCTAACTTTTTTCCATCACAATTCTGACCATTTTCTTCCATTTCAGATTTTTTTTCCTAATGATTGTGAGTTAATCTCTTACCAGTCAGACTCCTTTTCGCAATTTTGAGTTTTCTTCAAGCGATATTTTAAACAAAAAACTATATTTTTATGACTTTGAGGTAGGCAACGCGGTGGCGCAGCAGGTAGCATGATCGCCTCACAGCAAGAAGGTTGCTGGTTCGAGCCTTGGCTGGGTCAGTTGGCATTTCTGTGTGGAGTTTGCATTTTCTCTTTGTGTTGGTGTGGATTCCCTCCAGTTTCCCACATACGTCCAACGACATGTGGTATAGGTGAATTGGGTATGCTAAAATTGACCATAGTGTATGTGTGCGAATGAGTGTTTATGGTTTCCCAGTGATGGGTACCCCGCTGTGGCGACCCCAAATTAATAAAGGGACTAAGCTGAAAAGAAAATGAATGAATGAATGAATGAATGATTTTGAGGTAGCTTGTCACAAGTCTGATATTTTTGCATCTATGATTTTACTATTTTCTCTTAAAACTTTTTCTCACAATTATTATTTTTTTTCTCTTGGAATTTTTCTTGGAATTTAAGGTTTACTTCTAGCAATTCTGAGTAAAAAAAAATAGAATTTAGTTGTGTGAAATTACTTCATGAGAACACATTCACAATTTGTACAAACAAGATCACAATCTTCAATTCTATTTTTTCTGTCCATTGAATTTTTCATAAAATAAACAAAAACAACAATGATAAATGCACATTATTATACACTTATTTATAATCGTTTATCTACGTACACTTATAAAATATTTATTTTTAATTCTTAAGAGTAAAACAAATAAAATAAAAACAATATACACAGTAATTCTCTCTCTGTATATAGATAGATAGATAGATAGATAGATAGATAGATAGATAGATAGATAGATAGATAGATAGATAGATAGATAGATAGATAGATAGATAGGTAGGTAGGTAGGTAGGTAGGTAGGTAGGTAGGTAGGTAGGTAGGTAGGTAGGTAGGTAGGTAGGTAGGGAGGTAGGGAGGTAGGGAGGTAGATAGGGAGGTAGATAGGGAGGTACGTAGGTAGGTAGGTAGATAGATAGATAGATATGTATGTACGTATAAAAATACATAATATATAACAAAAATAAAAAAATAAAAAAACATAAAATATTAAATTACTCTCAAGAGAACTGAAAATACACAAATTCATATATTCGCTCATATTCTATTCCTCCATATTAGTCTGGTTGAAATGCATGGTGCTGTAGGTCTTGATTACTCATAATAATTTGCTATTATTATTTGCTGGTCTCAGTCCCAGATCTTTGTATTCTCACAGACACTCACCAGTCGTCTCTGCTGAAGCTGCTCCCTCAGGATTCTGTCCTCTGGCAGAGCATCACATAACAGAAAATAATGCTCTTGTTGTTCTAGAATGACACAAAGCAGATTTTTGGTTATTAAAATGGACAACCTGAACAGACATACATAGATCTAAAACAAAGAATTGGCCTATTATAATGGCATATGATAATATTTATTAACAGTTTAAATAAGCTTGAGCATGGATATGTTTATGATTTAATATAGAGTACTATAATTACAATTGAGCACAGGTCATTTTACTTTTTTAAATAAATAAATAAATTAATAAATAAATAAATAAATAAATAAATAAAGTAAATTAAAGTAAATAATTTTTATAATTTTTACTTCTTATTACTAAAAATGTTATGTCCATATACAGTCATAAATCCTTAGCTTATTTATAAATATTACATACTTTTTTAATGGGTTTTATTAGCAGCAGGCTTCAAATACATTTTTACTTTAAAAAATCCATGACTTTTCCAAAACCTTGTGGGTTTTTCTGTTTTTCCAAAACTTTTCCAGGCCTTGAAAATGCCATGTCAAAATTCCATGACTTTTCCAGGTTTTCCATGACCGTAAGAACTGTGTAGCAGCATGGTTTCTTTTTTGTCTTTAATTAAGCTCATTTTTGTGACATGCAAAATGTGTTATATTAAAACAATGTTTAATATTACGTTTGGATATTACATTTAGTTATCAATTTAACAGCCTTTATAACTGTGAAAATGAATATGTTGTAATGTTACCACAATTCTATAATTTTTAAATTGTATATATGTACAATGGAACAGGCCAAATTCACTATTTCATAGGGTTGATAAATAAATCTATGTTTATAAAGTTTGCTGAGAGCAAAAACACAGCAACTAACATTTAAGATGTTTTAAATACTTGACTCAAATGTGTCTTACCAACAGGACCTTCAGAATTGGTCTTGATAACACTGCAATAGTCTGTGATGGGCTGTTCTGTAAACCGTTTCTTCCAGTACAGCATGTATCTGCAACAAAACAACTTGTGTTATTTATAATGTTTATGACTAATATTTCTTGCATCATATTTCTTGTTACAAATCATGTCAAGCCTCACTGTGAAAAGTCTGCGATGAGTTTGACATCAGCGATAACCAGTTTATGCTCCAACACCATGTGCTTGAGAAGTTGGTCCTTTTCAGAAGCGGAAAACAAATCAGGACACAGAGCGCAGGTCATCAGACGTCCATCGCTGGAGAAGGTGAGACAAACCCTATCGCTGAGGTTGTCAGGAAAACAAAGTGGCTCTAGTATACAGTCCTGTTTACCTAAAAATAAAAGACCAAAAATGTAAACTCGCTCTTAAAGTTAGAATTGAAGTTGTGATTTTACTTTTCTCCTTGCTGTGATGCATTTACTAGTGCTGGAGAATGAGACATTTTTTAAAATCGCTATTAATCATGTGATCTGTCTGTGATTAATGGATATTATTAATCTCATAAAAAAATCAATAAAAAAAAAATCAATAATTAGTTTAAAATAGTATATTGCACATTTTTATTTGAATAGCATTTGATAAAAAAATCCAATAACACTTTAAAATATTGATTTGTTTTTTTAAAGCACTATTTCCTTAACTTGCTAACAGTTAAAATATCTTGTAAATATTAACTTAAACAATAATGTAATCAAAATTAAAAATCTCAAACCAAAGCTATTTGCCACTGTCAGGGCATTTAGTGAAAATTAAGTGATCATAACATCAGTGGTTCTCAGTTCCTGTCCTTGCACCACACTTTTCTCAGATAATGAGCGCAATAGATTTAGAGTTTTATGCATGAACTGTGTTCAGAATCCCTACTCACCTGAGAACAGGAAATCTTTACTTCACTTCAAAACATTTCTTCATAGATTTTTGCAGCGTATGTACTTTAAATATTCTGCATTAGGGCTGCACAATATATCGTTTCAGCATTAATATTGCAATGTGTGTGTCCGCAATAGTCACGTCGCAGGAAATGCAATGTTAAATTGAGATTATACTCGATCAACAATTGAGAATACATGAGATTTGTGGAGTCATTGCAACGTATAACCATAACTTTATCATTTGCATGCACTATAAAAGCATTTCAAGAAAGTGCAAAGCTTCCAGGAACAATAACGTAAAACATTCGTAACTTTAATGAAGAAAAAATTTACTGATTTATTATTACAATGAAGACAATCCAGTGTTTTCTACATTACATAAGTAAATTTCTGTATCTGAATACTGTTTGACTTTTTGGAAAACCATGAAGAACTGTTTATTTGTCTTTTTTTCTTTGCTCTATTGTAATTATTCTTGAAATTTTATAATGCTTTTTAAACATGATTCACACCTTACAAAATCAACCCAACCAATAAATGATTTCTCTTTTTTTTCCACAAATAGAGCTATTCAAGCCCTCTGGTGAAATTGTATTCATATCACAATTTACAGTTAGGTCCATAAATATTTTTTTGTGATTATTTATGATTATTATTCTATCCAATTACTTTTGGACCCTTAACAAGTGGGAGGCACATATGCAAACTGTTGCAATTCCTACACTGTTCACCTGATTTAGACGTAAATACCCTCAAATTAAAGCTGACAGCAAAGCACATCTTGTTCGTTTCATTTCAAACCCATTGTGTTGGTGTATAGAGCCCAAAATGTTAGAACTGTGTCGACGTCCAAATATTTATGGACCTAACTGTATATCACAGAAAAACAAAATATCGCAATGTCAGATTTTTTCAATATTGTGCAGCCCTATTCTGCTTTCACACCAAAAGCAAAATAAAGAATTTCACATACTTTACATTAGTAGATTACATCCAAATAAATGCAAATGCAGAAATCCATGTAGCCTATAAAGCTGGAAACTTTATATATTATTAGTTCATTACAAAAATTGGTGGAATGCCATAGAAAGTGTGTGTGTGTGTGTGTGTGTGTGTGTGTGTGTGTGTGTGCGTGTGTGTGTGTGTGTGTGTGTGTGTGTGTGTGAGAGATTTATTTTCTTAAATATTTTCATGTAGTCATTAAAAACAACAACAACAACAACAACTGGATAATATACATAAACCTGGTAATTATGGTCACTATAATCATGATATGAAATGTTCATACTATTACATCTCTAGTCCCTATAGCACTTTCATTACAATATGACTGACAAGATTTTCGGATTTTTAAATGACTGAAGCTGCTGTATTCATCATGGGTCATTAATTCACTGCACTGCAGTGAGTGTGAAACCCTCATCTCATACATCCCACAGCCTCCAAGATGTCCAGCATTTACACAAACAAGTAGCTGATTCACACAAAATGACGGGGTGACTCATGTAAACAGCAGGCTATCCAATACAAACCTGGATGTGTGTACTGTACTACTAAATGCACTTCATGTGGTCTTGTGGTGACAGATTAAAGGTCATCTATTAGATGATTTATTCATTAAAAAATGTGTCTTTGCACTCTAACCACTCACACAGGAAGATGGACAAAACAGCTATAATAAATAATCTGATGGGTGTTTTGAGCTGAAACTTTACAGACACATTCTGGGGACACAAAAGACTTATATTAAATATGAAAAAAGGGGTAACCTATGTGCCCTTTAAATACAACTACAATAGCCAACATTTGAGTTGAATCAAAAATGTTTCTCAAAATCATACTAGGACAAGAATGGGGTTTGTTCAATAGTTTTAGGGCAAATTTGATGTAAGGTGATGATCCACTTCAACTGTTGACTACTGTAAATTATTCATTCATTCATTCATTAATTTTCTTTTCGGCTTAGTCCCTTTATTGATCCAGTGTCACCACAGCGGAATGAACCCCCAACTTATCCAGCACATGTTTTTATGCAGCGAATGCCCTTCCAGCCGCAACCCATCACATCCATACAATATGGACAATTTAGCCTACCCAATTCATCTATACCACATATCTTTGGACAGTGGGGGAAACCGGAGCACACGGAGGAAACCCACACGAACACATGCAAACTCCACACAGAAACACTAACTGACCCAGCCGAGGCTCGAACCAGAGACCTTCTTGCTGTGAGGTGAACGTGCTACCCACTGCACATTTGATGACATGTGAAAAGACTTTGCCACTATACTACATTTTGCCCATTTGTCATCAAATAGTTTTAATCATGTAAAAATAAAGACTTAGTGTCAACTTTTTATTTGACATAAGTACAGGCTAGAATATGCATGTGGTTTAATTTTTAGATAAATACAGTCATTCACTCACTGAAGCCAAGCAGGACTGAGCCTGGTCAGTAGCTGGATGGGAGACCACATGGCAAAAACTAGGTAGCTGTTGGGAGTGGTGTTGATGAGGCCAGCAGGGGGCACTCAACCTGCAGACTGTGTAATGCTGTGTTCACACCAGACACTGCACGTACGAATAAATCACACGTAAATAGATGTGTGAACATTTTGAGTTTTTTTTTTTGTGGAATGCTTCATTCGCATGTCAAATTCACTTCACAATAGACGCGGATTCGCGTCATAGGGCAGAACTTCTGTCTGCCCGGTGACTCTAGCTTCATTGCTAAATGGCTAACATGGATTTTATTGAGAGATCAGCTGTGCTTTATGTGCTTTATGAAGGCTGAAAAACAGCGTATATTAATTCGGTGCCTAGATCCTTTCAGAGGTGCACCAGCTCTGTGAGTTCGTGGTTAACACGGCGTGAATGTCCGCTGAAGTTCAGATTTCCCAACTGAGCGATTCGCACATTAAAAGCAACAAGCACATCAAGCGCGCAAAACGCTCAACTCGTGCCGCTTCATTAGTGGGGATCGCATCATTCAGGCCGCAGGATGTCTATTCACGTCTTTGCATTGACTTAACATGTAAATCACTCGTCTGGTGTGAACGCAGCATATGCCCCAATAAAGTGAATGGGACACTATACTGTCAGTGAGCGCCTCCTTTTAGATGAGCTGTTAAACCGAGGTCCGGACTCTCTGTGGTCATAAAAATCCTATGGCACTTCTCGTAAAGAATAGGGGTGTAAGCCCAGTGTCCTGGCCAAATTCCCTCCATCGGCCCTTACAGATCATGGCCTCACAATCATCCCCATCCACCTAATTGGCTCAATTACTGTCTCTTCACTCCACCTATAGCTGGTGTGTGGTGAGCGCACTGGCACTGTTGTCCTGTGGCTGCCGTCGCATCATCCAAGTGGATGCTGCACACTGGTGTTGGTGTGGAGAGACCCCCCTCATGATTGTGAGGTGCTTTGGGTGTATGGCCATACACGATAAATGCGTTATATAAATATGCATTAGATTACAAATATATTTGTACTCTGAAATACAACAGGTTTGTTTTCCACAAATGTTTTGACATTTAATTTGGACTAGATACTATATATAAATCATTGAAGTACTTGCCTCCAATAAGATTTTATGCATATAATGCCACTTTAGCTAATTTTATTTGAATGGCAAATAAACAAAACGTTTACTTTAAAAAACACAAACCAGCAGTACTAAACAGTATTAAAAGACGTGATTTATTTAAAAGTGTCATGACAGGCATATTACAAACGTGTTGGTAAACAATTTGTCTTAATTTGTGAACTAACCGCACTTGCAGTAGCTATAGCCGTAGTCCACACAAAGTAATGCTTTTGAACATATAAACATTAAAACAATCGCAATAAGCAACATAACAACAACATAGCTGCTAATATTAATGAACTCTATTCACTTACCTGTCACGTTAGTGTTGTACATCTGAGCAGCCATTCTTCCTTAGTTCACAATCACGTGACCTAGTAAATGACGCACTGACCAATCGCTCATAAGCCACTGCCAGAGAAGGGATTCATGGGTATTGTAGTTCTCTATTAGCGCTCTTCCATTCATTTCCTACACTTCCCATGAGGCAAGGCGGTTTTTCTCCAGGGCTGAGAAGTGTGGTGTATGTGGGATGCTGCTGCTGTGGCTCTGCCCTCAGAACAATACAGTGCAACCCTGTGGAACAACAATATGGATAGTAGGCGCCGTAATTGCCCTGTTTTATAGCACATTTTCTTTTACTTGACGCGGAAAAACATGTGGATACCGACCGAACATGAAAAATATGGCGTTGGTAAGTCATACATTTATATTATATTGCCGCATCGTTAATACAAACGCAAGTTACATCGCTGCAGGTGCGATAATGAGCCGTGACATCTACAATCTGATGGCAGATGAAATGTCACATCATTTTCCAATTATTTAAAATCTCGAAGGCACGGGAAAGTAATGGATATCGAGCGTTTTTAAAATTATTTTATTATTTAAAAAATCGGTTTGAATTATTTATGTTGTTTTCCTTTATTAATTTAAATGGGCATATTGTGAATAGCTCTAACGTGCAGCAATAAGAAGAAATAGCCGCAGTAAAGGCTGATCTTTGTCTTCCTTCATACAGACGATCTAATTGATTTATTGAGGATATGGTTTTCCTTTAAAAACGACAAAATATTGTCTATTGCAAAATACAATATTCGTTGTCTTCATGATCTGTCATCAAACGTATTTCATAATATGAATGTTTATTTACATATTGTTATTTTTTTGTCTTACATATATTCAGATGTTTATTTGTATACATTATTAAATGTATACGTGTAGCTGTTTTGCCTTCGGTCTCTCTCTTTTTTTGTCTGACTGTTTACCTATTTATCAATCCATCTGTCTGTCTATCTAGCTGTCATCTGTCTGTCTGACTGTCTATCTGTCAAACATTCTTCAAGAAAAAAACATTTATAGAATGTTCATTCAAAATGGTCTAATCCATAATACTGCTGTCTTAACGTTAACACAATGTTTATGTTATATTCATATGGAACTTTTTTCATGAAATGTCTTATTTGAATGTTTGTTTAATGTTTTTTTTTTTTTTTGCATGTTTCAGATTTTTCTACATTCTCGTAATGTTGGCAAAAGTAATAAATTTAACGTTCCATTAACATTTGCATGACTCAAACATTTTAAGATGTTTTTTTTAAATGAACATTTTAAACGTTTAAAAAGCATTTATAAATGTTTTCAAATTTAAGGAGAATCTTGTCTGTCTGTCTGTCTGTCTGTCTGTATGTCAAATTCTTCAAGAAATACAAACATTTATACAATGTTCAATTAAGATGGTCTGATCCATAAAAATGTTGTCTTAACGTTAGCACAATGTTAATGTTAATATTCGTACACTGCTTATATGGAACTTTTTTCATGAAATATCTTGAGTAATCGTTTGATTTTTATTAGATTTTTTATTTTAAGATATTATTTACTGTAATTGTTGGCAAAAGTATTAAAATGAACGTTCAATGAACATTTGCGTCACTTTAAAATTTTTTTTTGAAGATATGTGAAAATATGAAAATATGAAAATTGTGCATTCACACATTGCAATATCAATGCTCAAATGATAAATTGTTCAGCCTTACCCGATATCATCCAGTGCAAAAAATATATGCAAGAGTAATTGGTGGTTAATTCCATTGTGGTGACCTCTGATAAATCAGGGATAACGCCAAAGGAAAGTGAGTGGAACTTCCATGATAAATATGCTTAGTCCTTTTATTAACACAGACAGCACATTTGTGAACATATATGAAATGTCAAAAAATAGCTTATATCTTTTTCAAATTGAAATAGTAAATGCTAAATTAAAGATAGTCTGAAACGTTTAGCGTTTTTCACAAAAGTTAAAAAATATTAAAGTACACAATTTACTTTTTTCTATATATATATACTCTCTGAAAAACAGGTATGGTTTCCAGATATTTACTACTAAAAATATGATGAAGAAATGTAAACATTTTATGGTAAGCTACTAGGGCTGCACGATATTGGAAAAATCTAACATCGCGAGATTTTGTTTTGCTTCGATATATATTGCGATATGATATTTGGAAAGATTTCATTGATTTAGATCGACTAGGATGATCAAGTCTTCTATGCGGCACATCTGCATAAAATATAATAAATTAAAAGCATATAAACACGACAGAGCAAAAATAAAAGTTCAATAAATGGTTTTCTGTGGAGTCGAGCAGTATTCAAGCACAGAAATTGAACAATCAAATGTGAAATAGCATGGTCATTATTGCAGAGATGATTAAAAAAATAAACCATGTTTAATGATATCTTTATGTTTTAATCTATAATAAATAATCTAATACTGGCTGCCATGTCTTATTTAAATGTTTGATTATGTTTTTGTTGCATTCCCGTTATGTTGGCAAAAGTAAAAAAATGAACGTTCCATTAACATTTGCTTGACTTGAAAACATTTTAAGATGGATTTTATAATGGACATTTTAAATGTTTAGAAAGCATTTATAAATGTTTTCAGACTTAAAGAAAATCTTGTATGTCTGTCTGTCTCTGTCATCTGTCTGACTTTCTATCTGTCAAACATTCTTTAAGAAAAAAAAAAACATTTTATGTTCCAGCGTTTTGAATGTGACATTTGCAGTAAAAATTCAAAACATAAATTCACAGAGAAAGTATATGTTAACATTATATTGAAACATCTGTTTCTATTTTCCAAAACAACTAATCACAGAGTTATGACATCAGAAAAATATCAATCTGTAAACGTTTTTGATATTTTAAATGAGGAAAATAAATATGCATTATGGATGCGACCAAAAAAGTCTGCAAGTTTAAAGCACAACCCAAAAAAAATGATGCTAATCAAAAATATAAGAGTTTGCTCACTATAGAACAAACATGATTGTTATTATTTTATTTAACATTTTTGCATTTATGAGGAAAAAAAAGCTTTGTTAGGGATGTGACATCTCTACGTTATGGATGTGACATGTAAATCTGCCACTTGTGTGACTTTGGTAAATCAAATATAATTGTTTTAAAACATTGACAGAGACAGTTTGAGTATTTTTAAAGTGCTGTAAATACTTTCTTTTGCAAAAAATGTAGAAACGGGTTCACTATTTTGGTGAAAACCTGTTTTTATTTCATGGCAAGGTTGACATTTGCATGGAATTACTCTTATAGAATGTTCATTCAAAATGGTCATTCAAAATTCATAATTATGTTGTTTTAATGTTAATATTCGTACACTGCTTATATGAAACTTTATTCATGAAATATCTTATTTGAGTATTTGTTTGATATTCTTTTCTTGTTTTAGATTTTTAAGATTCCTGTGATTGTTGGCAAAATGTTAATTACATTTGCGTGACTTTAAAAAAAATTTAAGATGTTGTTTTTTTTTTAACTGGACATTTTATATGTTTGGAAAAGATGTCAGGAATTATCAAGAATCTTGTTTGTCTGTCTGTCTGTCTGTCTGTCTGTCTGTCCCTCTCTGTCATCTGCCTGTCAAATATTCTTCCAGAATTTAGTTTTAAAGAATGTTCATTTAAAATAGTATGCTCTTTAATAATGTTGTTGTGACACGATTTTAATATTCGTATGCTGCTTATATGGAATTTGTTCATGAAATGTCTTCTTTAAGTGTTTGTTAAATGTTTTTTCTTGTTTTCGGAATGTTAACATTCTCTTAATGTTGGCAAAAGCAATAAAAGGAATTTTTCGTTAACATTTGCGTAAAGTTTTTAAGATGATTTATTTATTTTTTTTAAAAACTGGACATTTTAAATGTTTATAAATTATTCATAAATTATGCTTTCAAATTTGAGAGAGTCTGTCATCTAACAGTCTGTTTGTCAAGCATTCTTCTAGAAACATTTATAGAATGTTCATTCAGAATGATCTGATCTTCAATAATGTTATCGTTACGTTAGCACAATGTTAATGTTTATACACTGCTTTTTGAACTTTTTTTGTTTGTTTGTTTTTGAAATGTTGCTGCTTGTTTTAGAATTTTAACATTCCCATAATGTTATCTATCTATCTATCTATCTATCTATCTATCTATCTATCTATCTATCTATCTATCTATCTATCTATCTATCTATCTATCTATCTATCTATCTATCTATCTATCTATCTATCTATCTATCTATCTATCTATCTATCTATCTATAAGGGCTGCATGATATTGGAAAAATTTAGCATTGTGATTTTTTTTTTATTTTGCGATATATATTGTGATATGAATACAATTTCACTAGAGGACTTAATATCTCTATTTGTATAAAAGAATTTATAATGTTAGATGGATTGGAGGAATTTTGCAGTGGGATTTGATCTCCATAAAATCTAATAAACAGTCTATAAAATGTTCGAGGTCCCCTGACACATTTTAGTTGTGGTCTTTGCTGTTTGCAGTGCATTTCTGTATTTATGCGTGTATTTTTCATGCATAACAATCTATTAATACAATCAAAAAAAAAAGATACAATTAAAATAATATGTTTTGTCTTTTCCTGAGTCTAACAGTATTCAGGTAAAAAAATAAACAACACAAGCAAATGATATGACTCAATATTGCTTATCTTGCAATGTGACTATTGGAAATGATCACATTGCGATATCGATGCTGAAATATTGTGCAGCCCTTCTATCTGTCTATCTATCTGTCTATCTATCTATCTATCTATCTATCTATCTATCTATCTATCTATCTATCTATCTATCTATCTATCTATCTATCTATCTATCTATCTATCTATCTATCTATCTATCTATCTATCTATCTATCTATCTATCTATCTATCTATCTATCTATCTATCTATCTATCTATCTATCTATCTATCTATCTATCTATCTATCTATCTCTCTCTCTCTGTCTGTCTGTCTGTCTGTCTGTCTGTCTGTCAGGCATGTTAATCTGTCTTTCTTCCCTTTGTATGCATACCCACAATTTTATACATATCAATAAATATGAGATATGGAATAATTTGCCTGATGCTTGTATCAAACGTAACCAAATCTTCAGGGCAGGCTGAGTGAAAAGATAACCTCTGTGATTTCGTTTGATTTGTTTTTTTTGTGTGTTTTTGTAAGATTGTTGTGACAGCAGCAGACAGTTTGAAGGGTGATTTTTGGCAGATGAGCAGTCTTGATATCTCATCTCATTGGCTGATGGCTAGAGAAAGCATTCCAGCAGTACAGTGCCGTTCGCATGGGCTTCTGTGATCTCATTCGCTACAGCTTTACTCAAATAAACAGGGTGACATTTGGTCATTTCTTCACTTAGATGGAGAGAAGGTCAGAGCAAAGAAGAGAGGTGTAGTTGGAAAGGGCAGGGAGGGTGAGACAACAGACAGTGCCTCTGTTTCGCTGTGCTTTAAATTGAATGATATTATGGCAAATCAAGGAACGATTTTCTTAATTCGCATTAGTCACAGGCCACATCTGGAGAATATTGCACTGGATATGGCAAAATGGCTGCATGTTACAGTTGTGCTCTTTGGAAAGTGTACACAGCTACCGAAACCTTTATCAGTCATGAAATATGGATGGATTCCAGCCGGGATGGCACAGGCATACACACACACACACACACACACACACATGCGCACATACAAACACACACTTATTCATATATCCCAGTGGGGACTCTCATAGACGTAATGCTGTTTCTACAGTACAGACCGATAATTCTGTTCCCCTTTCCTACCCTCACAGGAAACAGTCTACATTTTACATTTTGTTACTGTTTGATTTATAAACATGTTTATTAATTAGGGCTGGATGATTTAACCTTAAATCAAAATATTAATGAATTGAATATTTAAACTCCATTACAATTAATGAACGATTAGTTTATTCATTTTCTTTGCCCTCATAATTCACTGACAAGTTTTTATGCCATCTAAAGGCATCTGTGGTGCTGCTTCTAGTCATCGTCTATGTAGTGCAAAGTAAGACTTGAGAATCAGTCCATCGTCCTACTTGACCAGAGATCAGATGTGGAAAGTAGAAATGGAAGTAGAAATCAGCCACAGCCTTTAACTGAGCAGGGTCATGTGACATGTAGGGAAAGTATTTGAAAAAATTGTTCTGGAAAAATTTAATCGATCATAGGTTCTGAATGTCGATTTCGATTACTTTGATTAATTAATTAACAGCCCTATTATCAATTTATATCCCCAAGGTGGCAGAGGTCCCCATTAGTCTGTGTGCGTTCAGGTTTAAGTCCCCACTGGGAAATAAAAACAAGTACACACACTAGTCTGCACAATATATCGTCTGAGCATCAATATCGTAGTGTGTGCATCTGCAATAGTCACATCGCAGGATTCGATTATTTATTAAATAATAAAACATAAAGATATTATTAAATAATAGGGATGTCCATATCAGTTTTTTTTTTGCCTCAGAGTCATTTGATTTTGATCATCTACCGATACCGAAACCTGATCCAATACTTTTATAATACATAAAAATACATAAAATACACTAAATAGTAAAAAAGTAATGAGAATATACAGTACATATATATTCGAGTCCTGATCGGGAGGTAATGTCTGATTCCGTTCCAGCCCAATTCCCATTCATGCGATCGGATCTGGACATCCCTATTAAATATTATTATTTTTGAAATGTTTAACAATGATGACCATGTTATTTCATGTTTGATTGTTCAAGTTGTACCTAAATACGGTTATGTTCTCCAGAAAACCATAAGGCACTGTTTATTTAACTTTTATATGGACTCTATTGTATTTATATATACTTGTAATTTATTATAATATATGAAAACAAACTGTCTAGAAAAAGACCATATCAATATACCTAAATTAATAAAATCTTTCCAAACAGAGCTGTTTAAATCGCAGTTAAAAAAAAGGAAAAAAAAAAAAAAAAAAAAAAAAAAAAAAAAATACATATATATATATATATATATATATATATATATATATATATATATATATATATATATATATATATATATATATATATATATATATATGGCAGGAAAACAAAATATTGTGCATCCCTTACACACACATGAATGGATACACAGTTTTTAACACACAGGCGTGAACCACAATCTTGGCCTCTCAGCCCTTTCGGTTGTGAATTCAGCTTAATGAACCATCTGCTATTTACAATAAATGTATCATTAAATGCAATGGCATTTCAAACAAGAGTGTGTGTCTGTTGATCATCTTCCCACACCTGGCTTTTCCTCCAAAACCAAAAGCTGACAGGACGAAATAGGGCTATTAATGGACCTTAAAAAGGCTTGGCCAAAAACGAGCATTTCATCATTATTTTTTTAGCTGTATGCCATATTTTCATGGTCATGGAGGCCAAAAGAAGAGTTTCGAAGGTGTTTTTGTTGTCCATGCAGTTATAAAGCACCATAAAAATACCATAAACAGTCCATATGGATGCAATATCACAAGTCTTCAGTATTCATTATAGTAGTGTTGTGTGAGAAATATAAATAATACATTTAAAGGGATGGTGAAGTTCTATTGTAATTTTTAATTTTTGTAGTTTTTTGTTAAATTATATTAAATATGGAAAATGCCATACAGTTACATTATTATTATATTATATTATATTATATTATATTATATTATATTATATTATATTATATTATATTATATTATATTATATTATATTATATTATATTATATTATATTGCAAGCCATCAAACAGACACCTATATCAAAAAATGAGCTTGAACAGTGAATTTAAATATAGTTTATCACAACATATACTTATTATTATTATTATAATTTTTTTTTACGAAAAAAATAGAAGTCTTTGTTTTTTGCATTTTCTTGAATGGGTTTGTAACTTAGGTTAGCACTGTTAAAAAGGTGAAATGATCAAATATTTAAAAGCAATTAGCTAACTCGCTTGCCTTTTGATGATGTCGCAGACTTTAAGCTACTTTCAGTATTATTTAGAATGGCTTTTTGATACTGTTACACTGAATGGCTTATGACAAACTGCATATATGGGACAAATGCCCCCAGGTTATTTTAATATCTAATAACGGTTTAGAAGGACAGACTCCTGTGATCATCCGGTGCATAAAATATACCCCAGCATAATTGGCGGTTCATTCCACTGTGGTGACCTCTGATAAATGAGGCACTAATCCAAAGTGAGTGAGTGAGACTCCCACGATAAAAATGCTTAGTCCTTTTATAACATAGCCAGCACAGATGTGAACAAATCAAGAATTGTCAAAGCTTATATCTTTTTTAACTTGGTATTTTAAATTTTGAAATAAATATGAAATGGTAAAATCAATAAGATGATTGACAGTCTGAAATGTTTTCACAAAATTATTAAGTACACAATTTACATATTCTATATGTATACTGTCTAAAAATATTATCATCAGCAGTGGTTGCCAGATATTTAAAGCTAAAAATACAATGAAGATATATACAGATTTTAGGGTAAACTACCTTATTTTATTAATTCATAATGTTAATACACCAATGTTTTGGAGTACTAACATATATCTACACATTGTTCCTTTGTTACACAGACAAAAACACAACGAAAATCATGTGGTGGTGAGACCATAATGTCAATAAAAATGCAGGGAATTCAAATAAATTTTTTATTTTGTATACACATTATGATATTCAGTGAAATGCTTGCACAGCCACTCATGACCTTAAAATTAGGGATGTCCAGATCCGATCACGTGATCGGAAATCGGGCCTGATCACGCAGTTTCAGACACAATCGGAATCTGACATTACCTCCCGATCATATATACAGTTAAAGTCAGAATTATTAGACCCCCCTTGAATTTTTTTTTCTTTTTTCTATATTTCCCAAATGATGTTTAACAGGACAAGGACATTTTCACAGTATGTCTGATAATATTTTTTTCTTCTGGAGAAAGTCTTATTTATTTTATTTCGGCTAGAATAAAAGCAGTTTTAAATTTTTTATGAACCATTTTAAGGTCAAAATTATTAGCTCTTTTAAGCTAATTTTTTTGACAGAACAAACCATCATTATACAATATCTTACCTAATTACCCTAACCTGCCTAGTTAACTTACAGTTGAAGTCAGAATTATTAGGCCCCCTGAATTATTAGCCCCCCCCCCTGTTTATTTTTTCCCTCAATTTCTGTTTAATGGAAAAGATTTTTTCAACACATTTCTAAACATTATAGTTTTAATAACCTATCTCTAATAACTGATTTATTTTATCTTTGCCATGATGACAGTAAATAATATTTGACTAGATATTTTTCAAGACACTTCTATACAGTTTAAAGTGACATTTAAAAGCTTACACATAAAAATCTAAACTGTCTATAAAATCACTTTTTAGTAGTGTTTTTAATGTGTTTAGCTATTCAAGTAAAATAAAACCCTAATTCATACTTTTAATCTGGAGTTTTCTTTTAAAAACATCCTGCCATTATTAAAGTGCAATGAATTTTGGGACGTTTGAGGCCATGAATGATCCACCAGTTGTGTCCTTAATCACCTAGGAAACGAAGGACGCTTTTTGAGGTTGCATTTGAGCCTTTAAATAAAAATAAAAAAATGAGACCACCTTTGTCACGCCACAGCGCATTTTGAATGCATCCTTCGGAGGATGAAGCCTCTGAAATGAGACACGTCTTATGTCTGCGGTCTGGAGGTATTATAAAGTTTATGATGACAACATTGCCATAGCAAACTGTAAGATATGTAAACTTTTTGGATTGCCTGCCGGGTATTTTAAGTTGAGGTGCTATTTGTTTTTATATTAGATTTTTGTTTTATATTAGATTTTATTTATATATATATATATTTACTCTTGCACTGAAGTGAAGAATTGATGTTATTTATAACTTGATTGTTCAAGCTACCTCACAGAAGGGCTCTGTTTGTTAACAGACTTGTTGAATGTTTGAATAAGGGGAATTAAATGAAAAGAGGAACATCCTGGATCTGTTTCTTCACTTTCAATTTTTGTCAATGTATTATAAAAATATCGGATCGGGTTTCGATATTGGTAGATACTCAAAATTAAATGACTCAGACTTGGACTTGATGGCAAAAAAAACCTGATCGGTACATCCATACTTAAAATAATAACAACAATAACAATAAAAAGAATCAAAATTATGGACAAATAGAAGTTATGCAATAACAAATAAAAAGCAAATATTTAGAGTCCTGGGAAAGTCAGTAAGAGTAATTGACTGTACATATTAAGGAAACTTACTGTTAACCAGGTTACAGTTTTTACCGTTAAAATCACTGCCATTTTTTATAGTGTATAAAGCCACTTATATAAAATGATTTCATGCAGACACCCAAATTGGGCCGTGTTATCTTTGACACATGGACAGAAATAGCTGAAACATCCTTCCACATGCCGCGAGAATGTCCATTTTTGGGCTGACCGTTCTTTTTAAACTTGAAATCACATCATCCTGAATGTCATCTCTGCATCCCTGCTGAATTTTGAGTGCTGATTGGCTAGTGATGAAAATCACCATGTGGAAAGCGCAGCAGGCAACAGCTGGGAACAGACAGTTTGACAAGAGCATATTGGTTTATAATTATGCCGTAATGTTCCCAACTTTTAATCAGTAAAGCACATAGTATACATTTCTTGTTACATCTTGTTCCAGAGACATATTCTTCGATTGTTGAAGAATTTTGAGTAATTGAAACCTCCTCCATCAACCGGTCTCGGTTGAACTTAAAAAAGCTGGTAGTCCGGGATGGCCTCTTTCCTGTGCTTTTGGGCTCGGATTTATGATGGGAGCGTATACGGCATACAAATGAGTCTCTTGCTTTTGTCACATGCTGACTGGGCGCCTACTGTGCCCTGGTCAACAGGCACACTGCCACTCCGAGAGACCGATAAGATTGACAGATAGAGCTTGAAGAGGCCTAGTCAGCTGCTAGATCTGTGAGACGTTACTGGGAATTAAATGAGACTTCCAGTGCACACATAAGCTCTGTTCTGAAACCTAGTGCGCGTTTTAAGGCATCATGGGATGCAATGGCTGTTCCAAAAGGTTGGCAGGAACATCATGCAGCCAGCTAAGATGCCTAATTTTGGCCAAATCCTAAGGCAGCGCTGCATGTAGCCTGCACAGATAGAGCCATCCCAGAATGCACTGCAGCAGACAATTTTGAAAGTGATGATCTAAATAATTCATATTCAAAAGCCCAAATGAGCACTAATTAGCACTGTCTAGTTTATTAATCGAATGATTTTTTTACTAGACGGTGTTTGTGTTGTGGGTTATTTATTGTATGATATTCCATAAATGTGATGTTGTTTATTTGTTCATTCAGCTTAATAATGCAGCCACCTGTCCACATAAGTTCAAACTTTAATTTTGTAATGTTATATCTAAAGAATTCATGTTCATCAAACCAAATGATCACTAATTAGCACTGTTTAGTTTATTTAAATAATCTAATGATGATTTATATTAGACCAGGGGTTTCAAACTTTTTCTCTGCAGGCCCACTTCTTTCTCCCATCAATTTTTGTAGGCCCACCTGTCTGACATTTGCTCTAAATTGTTTGTATGAAATGCTCATTAAAACCTTTATTTATTAACAAACATATATTATATTATATTATATTATATTATATTATATTATATTATATTATATTATATTATATTATATTATATTATATTATATTATATTATATTATATTATATTAATATAACATATATTATATATATATATATATATATATATATATATATATATATATATATATATATATATATATATATATATATATATATATATATATATATATATATATACATATATATATATATATATATATATATATATATATATAATACATTTGCTGTGCCTTATATTATTTTCTATTATCAGCATTTTATAAAAAAATATATATTTTATTTAAATTTAATTATATATAAAACTAAAACTATATTATATATAATTTTATTTTTAGTTTTATCATATATAATAATGAGGGTTTTTTTGTTTGTTTGTTTGAGTTCAGTAATGCAGTCAACTGTCCACACAAGTTAAGACTTTAATTGTAATGTTATTAGGTTTAACCTTATGTTATGTTAGGTTAAACCTTATGTTATTAGGTTATAGTTATTACAAAAACCCTTGATTTTTAACAAAAATTGCTCATGGCGCTTGTACACTTATACACAATAATAAATAAAATAATTAGCACAATGAATAAATAAGATGTTCAAATGAAACATTTCATCATTAATAATATCAACAACAGTGCTAATGACAACAATAGCTCTTTGCTATTCTCTGTCATTGCTATTAAAAGCACCTAAGACATAACTGATTGTATATGTGAAACAGTATAGGGATGCTCCGATCAGGATTTTTGCATCTGATACCAAGTACCAATGCCTTGTCATGGTGATCAGCCGATACCAAGTACAGATTCTGATGCTTGAAGCTTCATAAAGCATAAAGCACATTTTCCATTTAAGTATGATACTTAAGTGGAGATCTCTCCTTACCTTAGAGAATAAATTAAAGACGTTGCATATAACTCCTTAAACATGTCTTTTATAACCATTTAGTGTGGAAATGTAAAGGTCAGAATAATAGATTAAACAGATACAAATAAGCAATTTGGAAACATTGCAAATGGGAGAAGAATTTAACATGTCGCGAAGTTTGGAGCGCATATTTGATGCATAAGAAGTATTGCAATGCACACCTATAAATCCATTACTTCTTTACTGAAAGAAAATAGGTCCATAAACTACTGTTTATCGCAATAAGTATATTACGATGAGTTATAACATTAAATATTCAAGTTAAAAAAAAAAAAAAATATATATATATATATTTTTTTATTTCCCTAATATTTCCAGCCAGGTTTTAATGAACTTGCATTATTGTTGAAAACACTCCCTAGTATTACGTAATCCCTAGTATTAAGTAATTCTATGTGTATCTGACTTTTAAAAGCAATAACCCCAATAAAGATGGTCTCTGTGCACATTTTAGTTGTGTGACAGATATGGCTGCAAAATATTTTGAAAAACAGAGGCGCAGATGCTAAACCTAGAGCCGAAAAAACACTAATGGCAAGAGTCAAAAAAAAAAAGGAAAATGACAAGAGTCAGAATATCTGCGGTCATTCATAGTGTTTCAAAGTCTAAACGTATGCACCTTGACAGATATTAAAATGTTTTTTTTAGCCTGAATTAGATTTAATTATTCACGTATTACCTGCTTATTTTAATAGGATGATTACATACTGTAAATAATGAAAAAGTCATTTTCTGGTTATATCGCAAGAAATATGGTTGTCTCTGTACTCAACAACATCACATATCGCATATTCTCCTAGTGTAGTGCAGCGGTAGTGTCCGATCTCGTCCGATACAGTTATCGATGTTATAAAACTGCTATATTTCATGTTTTACATAAAAACATCAGACGGACTGAATAAAAATGCTAAATCAATTGACCAATATTTTTTATTTTTGTTTATTTTTTTACAAACACTATGGAGGTATTAACCCTGACACACCAATCCGACACCACAAAACTCGAATAGACTAAAGTCTGGTTTATACTTCTGCATCAAGTGCATGCCCTTTGCTCTAAAAATGTAACTATGTTGCGATGATGTGCAGCGTAGGTGCTGTGATTTGTCAGCTGTAGCAGTGACAGGTGGGGCAGAGAGGAGAGAGGGGAGCGAGTCTTGTGGAGGAGCCCCAGACGGATACCGTTGTTTTGTGTTTACTTTATGATTAAAGTTGTTGCACGTATTGTGCATCATTCCCTGATTCGTCAAGCCATTCTCATAGGACTTATAGTAGGCAAGTACTGTATGAATGCTGGTGCAATATGCACATTCCCAGCAAGCGTGAATGTCATGTAGCATACGTTTTTTAGGTTTATAGTGTGTACGCAGTAAACACGCTAGTTTAAAATGAAAACACAGTAGTGTAAATGCAACCTAAATCATCACATAACAATCCAGCCTAGCAAAACTGGAATCTCCCATAAAAAAATTTTACAAATAAAGCATCGTTTCCATCTAATGAGTCAAAGAGAACAAAAAAATCATAACTGGGACCACATATTTAAAACAAAAATGGAATTTGCTGCGGTTGAAATCACTTTAGGCTTTTTTTCTTTTATTATAAATTAATTGCACCTCATTATTTTATGCAACATTCCAAAATGGGTGGATGAAAACATACTGTAGCTAATAAGGACCAAAATCGGAGGAAAAATGTATTCAGCACCTTGTTGAATTTATGCTACAAAAAAAAAATTACACTCACCGGCCACTTTATTAGGTACACCTGTTAGTTAACGCAAATGTCTAATCAGCCAATCACATGGCAGCAACTCAATGCATTTACTGTAGGCATGTAGACATGGTCAAGACGATCTGCTGCAGCTTAAACCGAGCATCAGAATGTGGAAGAAAGAAGATTTAAGTGACTTTGAACGTGGCATGGTTATCTGCAGCAACTGCGTGCTGCTATAATGTCAATATGGACCAAAATCTCTGAAGAATATTTTCAGCACCTTGTTGAATCTGTGCCTCGAAAGATTAAAGCAGTTCTGAAGGCAAAAGAGGGTCCAACCCGGTACTAGTAAGGTGTACCTAATAAAGTGGCCAGTCAGCGTAAGTTTAAATAGGTGCAAGAAACCTAATGAAGTGCACTGTGAGGCATATACTGTACAGCATTTATGCAATAGATAGCTAGACAGCTTGCTACTGTAGGTTTTGGTGACATACTTAAAGACTTGTAAAGCTCACAGGTTTATGGCCCATAGCAAGCTTTCACAGTTCAAATAGCTGCACGTCACAACAAGGTGTAAAAGTGTCACTTGTTTGTAAATCTAGCAGCACATTTAAAAAAAATTCACTGCAAACACTTGAGAAAAAGAGAGAGGGAGCACAGGATATAGTTTGAATCATTCATGCTTATAACAATCTCAGCAGCTCTTCCTGCATAATTCATCGTCACATGTGCATTACTGATTTTAGCATATTTCCACTTAAAAACATGCTACGTGCTGTGATCTTAGTCAGTGCCGAAACAATCGTTAGGGTTTTATTCTTCGATAGAATCAGCTCATCCAGCATGCTGTTGCCAGAATCCACTCATATTTTACTCGCTTCAATAATTCCTTTCTCCCTCCAGGAGCAAAAAATAAACCAATTTTGGATTCATTTTTTTCTGTGGACTTGCCAGGAACGGGAATCTCTACAGATTTCAGATGTTGAGGTTTTGATTCATAAGAGCTTTCCTCTAATTTATCTCATGGGCTTAAATGGATCGTTCACCCAAAAATGACAATTGTGTAATTATTTACTCACCCCTTATGTTGTTCTCCATTCTGTTGACTTGAATGTCTGAAACAAAAGAGCACAATTAGAGTGGCTCAGAAATGTAATTATTGTACAGTATTGACAAATGGATAGGTCCATTCATATTGATATTACATTCTTCTTAAATCCTTGTTGTTTTCATTAGATGATGGCAAATGTAATCAATATGCAGTGATAGGGAAAATTAGCATCTGCCAAAACCAATAGTTTTGATATCAATAAAGTAAGAAATATTGTGTACTGGCCAATTTCCAGTATGGATATGGTAGATTCAAATATACATGCTTTGGCACAGGGGTCTCAAATTCAAATTGGCGGGGGGCCATTTCAGTGACTGACAATTCATAAGAGGGCCATTTTAACATTCAAGCACAAGAAAAAAGTGACATAATTGGTGTATCTTAGGACAACAGAGATGATGTTTATAATTAAGTATTACCTGTCACAAATCAACAAATCAGCATGTTTTTTGCTTCACACAACTGCTGAAATATATCGGTGGCTGTTTAAATGAACCATTTTGACATTTAAATAGTCATGATAATGATAATAATAATAATAATTATTATTATTCTATCACAACCAATTGTTGCTTTACCAAAAGTTTAACAGATAGCGTAAGAACAGTAGAAAGCACACTGAAAAAAGTGTTGCATGCAAAACTGTTGCAAACAATTTATTTGTGTTGAATTTAAACAAACAAATTAAATTGAGCAATGTTCAACTTAATTTGTTTGTTTAAATTCAGCCCAAATAAATTGTTTACAACCACTTAACGTAAAAAAACTGAGTAAATCCAAGGAATCATCTTTGAACAATTTTTTCAGTGCAGGTTGGGTAACTTTACTGACTTTAATGGCAATTGTTCTTCTTAGTATCTTTCTTATTTGTAAAACTACCAACAAAGAGGGATAAAGTAAGTATATATTCACATTTACTTTAACATGTTCAAACCACCAGCATAACGTGTAAGCCATGGAAAAGTGTTTGTTCAACAAAATACAGGTCGGCACCAGTGGTGTAGTGCGTCGACACATGCACTCCGGTGCTCACGGCGACCGGAGTTCGATTCCGCCCGTTTATGCCGGTCCTTCCCGTCTCTTTGCTGCCCACACTTTCCTGTCAATACTCTCCACTGTCCTCTCAAATAAAGATGAAAACCCTGAAAAAAAATATATAAAAAAATATAGATATTTACAAAAATAGAGTACAAATCAGTAAAAATAGATAAAATGCACATTTATTTCAACGTTTAAATCAGCCCCAGAAATAATGTGCATGTGCGTTACTCACGACCACACGCTAAGAGAAACCGAAAGTAAAACTGAAAAATACAGTATAAGATGTGCAGTACTTTAAACGACCAATAGGTGGGGGGGTCAAAACCACAAGTGGCTATATGCACAATAATGATAGTGATTCAAAAACATGTTTTAGGGGGCCAAATCTCGTTATATTTTTGATGTCAGCCTTGGCAGAAGATTATTAGCGTATTTTGACATTTTTATTGAAAGAACTCTGCACAGATTTAAAAAAATACCCAAAACATTCTAATTTGTGTTGGAAGAAATTTGGAGTGACATAAGGGAGAGTAAAAAATTATCAAACTAGCAATTTGTGCAACATGCACACTAGAAGTAGAGTTTGCATATGCCAAACTTTCTCAAAAATACTGTACATTCAGTATTGGCCTTCTCAGCCAGTATTATGATTTCTGAGTTACTTAGAGGTACTGGCATAACAGTTTATAGTTGAGATATAAACACTGTTATATTTCATTCTTTACCATGAATATCAAAGTCCCTTTAAGGCAAGTCATTTCACTCCACTGCCATCTTTGAAAAACCTCTCGGGAAGTCTGCTCGGGCATTCTGTCTGAGTGGGGAAACATCAAATTTTCCAAAACTGCTTGCCAAACTTACCATTGAATTTCATACTAGGAATCACCAATAAAATTAAACAATTTTGTCCGGGCCCTCCCCCGGGGGGAGATTTTTTAAAATGTAAAAAATCTAAAAGTTATTTTTGTTAAAACCAAAAGTTCCTGCTGGTTTGAAAAATAGTCTGACTCAAAAATTGGAAGGTGATCCGAACCGTGAAACTTGTCATCCGTTACACTACTACTCACTCTGTATTAACATTCTTGAGTTGTTGTATAAAAGCGTATTAACATGTCTCCATAGTAACACATATAAACTTGTCCACACGACAGGGTTTGCTAAGAAACTGGAATTAAAAGATTTGTTCCAACTCTCCGTGATCAGCTGCAGCTCAAGAATGAGTTTAAAACGTTTTTAAAACAGTGCATGTTTGTAGTAAAGAAAAGACAATACAATCTCTGTGTAATTCATAACGGCTGGAATCACTACAGCTGCATAGTGTCAGTAAAAATATAAACCAGGATGCTTCAAACAACAGTAGTTCCGATTTGTGGATGTTAAATCTGGTTTATTTTGTAAAGTAGTATAATGGAATGGATGTATATCAACTATCTTGCCACATTTGGTGCACGTAGATGTGCAAAAACATTTCAAATTTAAACGCGCGCACGTGTGTGTGTACTGCGAACTTTGTAATGAAATTTGTGTGTAACTCATCATTGCAGAAAGGCTTGAATGAACTCCAAAACATATACATCAAATACGCTTACTTGGTGTTTTGACTCTGAACTGAATCTCTGCTTCATTCGCATCTGTCACTGACTGCTTTTTATCTGACCTGATGCAGCAGGAGAAACAGACTTGCATGTGGGAATGGTGGGTGGGGAGAATCAGTTCATTTGCATTTAAAGGCACAGGCAACAAAACAGCTATAATGTAATCTTACCCCAAATTTCACATATTCAGTAGGGTATAATAAATGAAGCTAAAGATTTACAGACACATTTTGGAGACATCGAAGACTTACATCTTGTAAATAGGATAAAAATAGGAGCCCTTTAACACATGTTTTATTTGCATAATGCTAGACTTTCTCAATAGTCACACAACTTTGTGAAGAATCGTATCACATGAACTCATAAAAAACGAAGTATGTGGCTTCACAATAGCCGAGTCTCAGTCTATGGTCTCTGAACAATCTTTTTTATTTTTAAAGACCAGAAATGACTGAAAACCTCTGTGGAAATTCTGATTTATTGGCTGTTGTCATTTTCCTCTCCTGTTTCCTGGCATTAGTATAAATTTCTAGGTTGAACTACAGTAACAGCACTTACAGCAGAGGTGGGGATATGGATAGTAAAGGCCACATCTGATTGGTCAGATTTGGAAAAACAACCTATGCATAGCACACAAATAACAATATTTGCACATGAGACAAATTAAATCTTTTGCACTTCCCTGCATTATGAATGGACTGAAATATATTGAATAATTATAGTTATCGCGTTAATAATATATGCAATATATACTACTATCGTGATAGCAATCATTTTCTGAAATATTGTGCAGCCCTAATTTGTAGCAGTTTTACTTTTTTTTTTTTTACCAAAAATACCAATAGATAAGAACTGACCATATGCATTGGAGCCTGACTGTCAGGTAGTTTACAGTGGGACTTAAACAGTTGTGCTCAATGGTTGCTGTCAGAACGCATGTAGAGCATGACTGTCTGTGTGGGCAGGGTTTGAAAAGGGCAGTCACTCGCCAAACTGCTGCCTTTGTGCTCGTTACCATCTGTCAGAGCTCATCGGCTGTTTTTCATAGCAACCACATTGATAGTCAGGTGAATTTACTCTCACCTACTGGTTGGAGAAGTCACATTTGGTTTGTATTTGTCTGAGAAAGCTCTGAGGCCGCACTTGACTTGGAGAATGAGACCTCAGAGTTATGCCAGTTTTATTTTTGCCGCACTTTTGGATGAACAAAGTCGATAGACTGGAAGTATTTGTGAGAGTGAGAAAGATGTGAACCTACAGTATATCACCTTCTTGAGCGCCATGATTCAACATGTCGTATTCTTGCTAAAATAACATTGATAATTTTCCCTTCGCATATTGTATGGTTTAAATCGATGATATGGTTATGAATGTGCTTTTGTCTTCTGTAGCATTAGAAAAAGTGACAGATGAAGACAAACAATTCCCAAAAGTAAGTTTGCTGTGTGTTTTCCGGCACTCTTCAACCAGTGCTTTTTCTCTCAGTCTCGGTTGTTCTCTCTCTGGACGTTTCAGTAATAACGGCCGTCCTGTGTTCCATAGAGAATAGCTACAAGACATTCCCATCTGAACGCCACGCTTCACTAATGAACACAGGCTACAAACACATTTAGACTCAATTCGGTTTTCAAAGAATCATCTGAAGATGTGCTTTTATTTTACTTTGAAGCTGTGAAGTGATTATGCTTCTGCTAGTATCAAATTCTCTTATTGCGATTAAACACTTAAGCTTTTATCATGATATTATTGCGATATTGTACCTACTGTGCTGCAAAAAAAGATTACTTTAACATTTATAATAATGCTTTTAAGCTTAAGCTTTAAGCTTAAGCTTTAAGCTTAAATATTTTTTCGAAAGTCTATAGAACAAACCATTGTAATACAATAACTTTCCTAATTACGCTAATCTGCCTAGTTATCCTAATTAACCTAGTTAAGCCTTTTAATGTCACTTTAAGCTGTACAGAAGTGTCTGAAAAATATCTAGTCAAATATTATTTACTGTCATCATGGCAAAGATAAAATAAATCAGTTATTAAAAATGAGTTATTAAAACTATTACGTTAAGAAATGTGTTGAAAAAATCTTCTCTATAAACAGAAATTGGGGAAAAAAAATAAACGGGGGACTAATAATTCAGGGAGCTAATAATTCTGACTTCAACTATATGTCTAGTAGTAATATTTAATGTTTCTCAATTTATTTAACTTGGTATATATATTTACTTGCCTGTCTTCATTCTTTAGAGACAGATTTCCAGAACATTCACTCTGCATGTTATTGGCTAAATTAACAGATAGCCACGCCCCAGACTCAAGCTATTGGTTGAGCCAATGTAGCTATCTCAATATGGTGGGATTCACAGATGAAGAACACTTCGATAGTACATTAGAGACACATTGTTTACACCTTTTTTTAGGGGAAAACAACTCTGTATGCTGGGCTATATTTTGGTATGTCTGAAACATCTTTTGACAAAGGTCACTTTTACTTTTATCAAAGAATACGAGTTGAAAAGCCTGTAACTCCTACAGTATGAAGGTTGGATATTCTTTTTTTCTTTTTTTTTTTTTATATATATATAATTTGATGATGATTTTATTTTGGCTAAGCATGGCTATGAAGCAG